>NC_142339.1:5246893-5549090 GCF_054954075.1 Amborella trichopoda
AGCCCAACGAACTCCTGAAAAATAGCATCGGGAATCCTACTATAGGGGAGAGAAATGTCCCAAAACGCCTCGCTACCCTTACGAACAAACACATCAGCCACAATAGCATTGGGATTAACCGTTCGTTGAAAAACATCGGGTAAGAAAAGCTTCAAAGGCACATCTCCAACCCACTTGTGGTGTTAGCATGAGATGCTGCAATCATCACCTAGGCCCCATCGGACATCCATGTGAATCAATGCCTTACATGAATGAATGCGTCTCCAGAGAGGAGACATCGACAGTGTACCACTTCTACCTTCTACCCACATGTGAAATCGATCAACCCCGTATTTTGCAGCAACGACTTTGTACCACAACTAGTCTTTAAGGATCAAGCTTCTCCACCACTACTTAGACATAAGCGCTTGGTTAACCAAGGTAACCCGCCTTAAGCCTAGTCCACCTTCCATCCTTGGGGTGCATACCCGATCCCAACGCAAGAGGTGAAACTTTTTAGAATTGTCGAAAGAGCCCCACAAAAAGTTTCTCATCAAGGTTTCAATCTTCTTGGCCACCCTGCAAGGAATCTGCAGCAATGACATTTGGTAGATCGGTAAATTCGAGAGGCCTGCTTTAATCAAGGTAATCCTACTTCCAAATGAGAGGTATTTATACTTCCATAGGTCAAGCATAACTTGAATTATTTCGATTACTTTATCCCTTACAGCCAAAGGTAACCTCCCATCTGAAATAGGCAACCCCAAGTACAAGATAGGGAAGTTCTCAACTTTGCACCCCATAGTGGTTGCAATTAGGGCTACTAAGGAGTCATCACAGTTAATACCAATTACAGCCGACTTCGCAAAATTGACCTTAAGGCCAGGCCACTTCACAAATGTTCAAAAAGCTAGCAATATTAGCAGTCTGCTCAGTCTTAGCCTCACAAAAGAGCAATGTGTCATCAGCATACTGAAGGTGAGACACACATGGGCCATAATTGGGCATTTGAAAGCTCTGAAAGTAACCCTTAGCCACTACATTGTATAAAAACCTACTGAAGCACCCAGCATAAATGGTGAACAAAAAAAGAAATAGGGGATCACCTTGACGAAGTCCCCTAGTAGCACGGAAGAAGCCAGAAGGACTTCCCTTAAAAAGAACAGAGAAATGAGAAGAAGACAAACACCCACCAATCCAGCTCCTCCACTTCTCACCAAAGCCCATGGTTTTCATGATCTCTAACAAAACATTACATTCTAATCTGTCATAAGCTTTTTTTCAAATCTAACTTAATGACCACTACAGCTTCACAACTCAAGATCCTCGAGTGAATGTACTCCCGCACAACTAGAACACAGTCCGTGATAAGCCTATCCTTAATGAAAGCAGATTGAGGACTAGAGATAATGTCAAGTAGGACAACTTTAAGTTTCTCAACAAGCACCTTAGCTATGATTTTATAGAGATTTGAAATAAAGCTAATGGCCTGATGTCCCTCAGGGAGGTGATGGTAGAATTCTTAACGATAAGAGCAATAAAACACCTTTGTGTTCTTAGTTGTTTCTTTAGTTTTTATTACCGTACGTCCCATTTTGTTCATTGGATTCAAATGTCCACAAGTCACTTTTCTTGGAAAAGCTGGGCCAATCGTGTGTGGCTCACTTAGAATTGACATTTACATTAGAATTGAGATTTTTGTGGGATTCCTGAATGCTCATTTTAAGCCTAAATTTTGGAAGTCTCAATTCCACCAAAATAGGTGAAATTGACATTTCATGGAAATGATTCATTTTGGTATTAAAAAACCAAAAATGTTAAAATTTTAGAGAGGTAAACTATATCCAATTTTAAAGAGAGAAACATATTAAAATTTTATAGAGGGAAACTATATCGAAGTTTAGAGGGAGAAAACATACGAAATTTTTAGAGAGAGACAATTTACTAAAAAGAAAACTTAGGTAGAGAAACTACATTAAAATTTTAGAGAGATAGAAACCATCTCAAATTTAAAGTTTAAGGGAGGCCATGTTAAAATTTTAGAGAGAGAAACTATCTCAAAGCTTAAATTTTAGAGTGAAAAACTATATTAAATATTAGAGATGAACTACTTAAAATTTTTTAGAGGGAAATATCTCAAAATATTTAGAGAGATAAATTATCTCAAATTTTAAGTTTTAGAGAGAGAGAGAGCATATTAAAATTTTAGAGATTAGAAACTATATCAAATTTTAGATAGAGAAAATATCTAAACAATTTTAGGGAAAGAAACTATCTCAAATTTTAAATTTTAGAGAGAGAAAATATCTTAAAACTTTGGAGAGAGAAACTATATCAAATTTTAGATAGAGGAAGTACAAGAAATATTTAGAGAGAGAAACTATTTTAAAAAATGTAGATAGAGAAACTATCTTAAATTTTAAGTTCTAGAGAGAGAAAGTATATTAAAATTTTAAAGAAATAAACTATCTCAAAAATTAAGTTTTAGATAAAAAAAAGCAACTTAAAATTTTAGAGAGAGCAACTATATCGAATTTTAGAGTAAGAAAGTACCTAAAATTTCTTAGAGAGAGAAACTCTCTTAAAATTTTTAGAAAGAAACTATCTCAAATTTTAAATTTTAGAAAGAAAAAGTACCTTAAAATTTTAGAGAGAGAAACTACCTTAAAATTTTAGAAAGAAATAATCTCAAATTTTAAAATTTAGAGAGAGAATACACTTAAAATTTTAGGGAGAGTAACTATATCAAATTTTAGAGTGAGAAAGTACCTAAAATTTCTTAGAGACAAAAACTATCTTAAAATTTTTAGAAAAAAAAACTATCTCAAATTGTAAGTGTTAGATCGAGAAAGTACCTTAAAATTTTAGAGAGGGAAACTATATCATATTTTAGAGGAGAGAAACTACCTAAAATTGTTTAGAGAGATAAACTATCTCAAAAATTTTGTAAAGAGAAAGTATATCATATTTTAGAGGAGTGAAACTATCTCAATCATGTTATAGAGAGAAACTATCTCAAAATTTTAGAGATAGAGACTACATCAAGTTTTAGAGGGAGAAATGTTTACACTCTAAGTTGCATCGATAGCTGGGATGAGATCTACTCAAATCTTATGAAAAACTGAGTTATTTTTTAAAAGGTAGATAAAGTGGGGTTGCTTGAATTATGGGCTCAAAAATATCTCAGATCTATACAGATTCGGACTTTTTTTTAGTCCACTGGCAGCGCCAGCTCCAAATATGTATTTTGACCTAAAAAATGCTTCTAAATTTAATTAAATCTAATAATATTTTAATTTTGAAAAAATAAAATAAAACAGAGAATTAAATGAAGAAAAACAAAGTAAATTAAGCAAAGAAAGTGATACTTATCTCTAGGGATCGAAACCCGGAGTTTCGGGCTTGGATCAGGCCGCTCTTCCGATTAGTGCCACCATATCATTTTTTGGATATCTTTGCTTACTGAAATTGGTAGATCTAAGGTTCTTTGCCCTAGATCAATGGGTTCTTAAGGCAATGAGAAAAGCTGAGAATTTTACGTAGGGTCTACCTAGGATTTTATTAGGATAAGAAAATAATTTCCTTAGTTTTCTAAGGGTTTTGGGATCTCCAAAGGTAGAATATGAATTCAGATATTTTTTTGTGATTTTTTTGGGGTTTTTAACTATTTTTAAGATATTTTCTAATAGATTTTCCTATTTTTGGGTATTTTTGGGCTATTTTTCTAATTTCAGTAATTTATAAGGGGTTTCTTTCTCTTTTTTCCATTTTCTATTGGGTTATGGAGTGAGGCATTTATTGGATTCAATTGGTGATTTTTATTAATTTTTTTGAAATTTTTTTTGAATTTTTTGGATTTATCTTGATGTTTTTGCCTTATCTAATTAAAAAAACACATTTCACTGCATCATCAGGCCACGCTTGGGCCTTCCGGGCCACTTCACAGCCATGCCTGGGCCTTCCGGGCCACTTCACGGCCAAGCCCCCTACCCGACACTTAGGTCTCACAAGGACTAAATTGTCATATGTTGGATATTTTTATCCGTAGGTTCGATTCAGGCGATTCTTTGACCGTTGGAAAGCTCTCAGACTCTACTTCAATTTGGGATATTGAATAGTTTTGGAGAAATTATATTGGGTCTCCTTTAGGCTTAGAATCAAGGTTTTTACGAGTTCCCTTAGGCATAATTTCGAAGGGGGTGTCTACAAGAAAGTATATAAAATTTTTAGAGAGAGAAGCTATATCAAATTTTTAAGAGAGACTATTTTAAATTTTAAGTTTTTGAAAGAGAGTGAATTAAAATTTTAGAGATAGACTATCTCAAAAATTTGTGAGAGAGAGAGAGAGAGAGAGAGAGAGAGAGAGAGATTTGCATTTCCAAGAAAAAGATATTCCAAGCAATCCAAACAGGGAATTTACATTTCCTTAATTTCTACCAGATGCAATCCAAACCACATACACCATATTCTAGAAAATGTCAATTCCAGTAAATCTCAATTCCAGGATTGATTTTTCCCATGATTGAAAAATCCAGGAATCCAAACGGGCCCTTATAGTATTAAAATAAGGTGCACAACCGTATACTATTAAAGTAAGGCGCACCTCAAAAATCTTCTAAAAGAGAGTTTTTCGACATCGAAAAACCCTCCAATTGATCATCTTGACCTATAAGACGTATGGATATGTAAATAAAAATAAAAAATGTCTTAAAATAGTGCATCTTGTAACAAGTTATCTAAATTGTCTATTTTCAACGTTGATTAATTTATTGGGAACTTTCTATATATATCTCTTTTTCTTTTCTTTTTTTGTTAGTTAAAATGTGTTTCCTAATTTTTATATTGTCATATATGCTATACTCCTGCTGGCGTATACTTTATATTCACTCCTTTAGTCATAAGAACTACTTCGGAGGATTTCTATAATTTAAAATTTAGGGAATCAACTAAGAATCACTAGATGATTATTTTCAAAAGAAAAAATTTGAAATATGAGTTTTCTAACACATAGATCTCACTCTTTGAAATCCCGAGGCATTATATTTTTTTAATACATAAATGGTACAATTAACAAATAAAAAAATTATTGACATTAATCTATGGGCTGAGGAGGTTATATCCCCCAAATTCATGGTCCTAAACTTAATCATAGGTGGGGCTTTTACCAATGGATTAATCTTTGGCTTTTATATTTTCCACCAGGGTTTGGTTTTTACCAATGGATTACATCTTTGGCTTTTATATTTTCCATTAGGGTTTTAAAAAGCAGCGAGTCGCAATGAACTCGTCCGAGTCGACACAGGAATCGGGCATCCCGAGTCGACTGGGAACGACATGGGAATCGGGCACCTCGTGTCGATTCTTTCTGAGTCGACTGGGAACGACATGGGAATCAGGCACCCCGTGTCCCGTGTCGATCAGGAACGACATGGGAATCGGGCACCCCGTGTCCCGTGTCGACCCCGTGTCCCGTGTCAACCGGGAACAACATGGGAATTGGGTACCCTGTGTCCCATGTCAAGGTGCCCGATTCCCGTGTCGATTCACATGCGAGTCGCAACGGACTCGTTCGAGTTGACATGGGAATCAGACACGATTCTTTTGTGAAAGGACGAGTCTCCGAGTCGACATGGGAATCGACCACGATTCTTCTGTGAATCGACCCTATATTCTTATGTGAATCGCCCCTATTATGTTATCGCCCCTATATTCTTCTATGAATCGCCCCTATTACGTCATAAATCGCGATTCCAGCCGCAGACGTCCCTAAATCACGGTTAGACGTCGGCCAGACGCTGCCCCTATATTCTTCTGTGAATCGCCCCTATTACGTCATAAATCGCGATTCGATTCCAGACGGCCGACATATATTCTTCTGTGACCCCTAGTACATCATAAATTGCGATTCCCGCCCCTATATTCTTCTGTGAATCGCCCTATTGCATTGTGAATCTCCCCTATTACGTCATAAATCGCGTTTCGATTCTAGCCGGCCGACTTATAATCTTTTGTGACCCCTATTACGTCATAAATCGCAATTCCAGCCGACCGACGTCCCTAAACCCCTATTATGTCATAGATCTGATTCCCCCCTATTACGTCATAAATCGTCAGTCCAGCTATTATGTCATAAATCGTGATTCCAATCCCTATTATGTCATAAATCGCGATTTCAGCCGGTCGACGTATATTCTTCAGTGAATCGCGATTCCAGCAGGGCGACGTATATTCTTCTGTGAATCGCCCTTAGTATGTCACATCGACGTATATTCTTCTGTGAATCACCCCTATTACATATTCTTCTGTGGATCGCCCTTATTACGTCATAAATCGCGATTCCAGTCGGCCGACGTATATTCTTTTGTGAATCGCCACATCATAAATCGCGATTCCAGCCCCTATTACGTCATAAATTACGATTCCAGCCGGTTGACCTATATTCTTTAGTGAATCGCGATTTCAGCCGGTTGACGTATATTCTTCATTGAGTCGCGATTCCAGCCAGTCGACGTGTGAATCGCGATTCCAGCCGGTCGATGTATATTCTTTTGTGAATCGCGATTCCAGTCGGTCGACGTATATTCCTCTGTGAATCGCCCCTATTACGTCATGAATCGTGATTCTAGCCGGCCGACGTCTATTCTTCTGTGAATCGCCACGTCATAAAGCGCGATTCAACCCCTATTACGTCAAAATTCGCGATTCCAGCCGGTCGACGTATGTTCTTCTGTGAATCGCCCCTATTACGTATTCTTTTGTGAATCACCCCTATTACATATTATTCTGTGAATCGCCCCTATTACGTATTCTTCTGTGAATCACCGCCCCTATTATGCATTCTTCTATGAATCGCCTCGCCCCTGTTAGGTATTCTTCTGTGAATCGCCTCGCCCCTATTACGTATTCTTCTGTGAATCGCCCCTATTACGTATTCTTCTGTGAATCGCCCCTATTACGTATTCTTTTGTGAATCGCAGCCCCTATTACGTATTCTTCTGTGAATCGCCGCCCCTATTACATATTCCTATTACGTATTCTTCTGCGAATCGCCGTCACTATTACGTATTCCTATTACGTATTCTTCTGTGAATCGCCGCCTCTATTACGTATTCTTCTGTGAATCGCCGCCCCTATTACGTATTCGTCTGTGAATCGCCACCCCTATTATGTATTCTTCTGTGAATCGCCACCCCTATTACGTATTCTTCTGTGAATCGTCGTCCCTATTACGTATTCTGTGAATCGTCGCCCCTATTACGTATTCTTCTGTGAATCACCCCTATTACGTATTCTTCTGTGAATCTCCCCTATTACGTATTCTTCTCTGAATCACCCCTATTACGTATTCTTCTCTGAATCACCCCTATTACGTATTCTTCTGTCAATCGCCCCTTTTACGTATTCTTCTGTGAATCGCCCTTATCTTCTGTGAATCGCCCCTATTACGTATTCTTCTGTGAAGTATTCTCCTGTGAATCGCCCCTATTACGTATTCTTCTGTGAATCGGCCCTATTACGTATTCTTTTGTGAGTTGCCGCGATTACGTATTCTGCTGTTAATTACGTATTCTTCTATAAATCACCCCTATTACGTATTCTTTTGAGAATTGCCCATATTATGTATTCTTCTGTGAATCGCCCCTATCTTCTGTGAATCATCCCTATTACGTATTTTTCTGTGAAGTATTATGTGAATCGCCCTTATCTTTTGTGAATCGCCCCTATTACGTATTCTTCTGTGAATCGCCCCTATTACATATTCTATCAGCTCGCCCCTATTACATATTATATCGCCCCTATCTTCTGTGAATCGCCCCTATTAGGTATTCTATTGCCCCTATCTTCTGTGAATCGCCCCTATTACGTATTTTATCTCCCCTATCTTTTGTGAATTGCCCCTATTACGTATTCTTCTGTGAAGTATCCTTCTGTGAAGTATTCTTCTGTGAATCGCCCCTATTACGTATCGTATCGCGATTCCAGCTCGCCCCTATTACGTATTCTATCGTGATTCCAGCTCGCCCCTATTACGTCATAAATTGCACCTATTACGTATTCTTCTGTAAATCGCCCCTATTACGTATTCTTCTGCCCCTATTTCATATTCTTATGTGAATCGCCCCTATTACGTATTCTTCTGTGAATCGCCCCTATTACGTTTTCTTCTGTGAAGTATTCTTCTGTGAATCACCCCTTTTACGTATTCTTTTGTAAAGTATTATTCTATGAATCGCCTCTATTACGTATTCTATCGCGATTACTGCTCGCCCCTATTACGTATTCTATCGCGATTTCAGCTCGCCCCTATTACGTCATAAATTGCCACTATTACGTATTCTTCTGTGAATCGCCCCTATTACGTATTCTATCGCCCCTATTACGTATTCTATCGGCCCTATTACGTATTCTTTTGTGAATCGCCCCTATTACGAATTCTTCTGTGAATCTTCTGTGAATTGCCCCTATTACGTATTCTATCGCGATTCTAGCTCGCCGCTATTACGTATTGTATTCTATCGTGATTCCAGTTGGCCCCTATTACGTATTCTATCGCGATTCCAGCTCGCCCCTATTACGTATTGTATTCTATCGTGATTCCAACTAGCCCCTATTACGTATTCTATCACGATTCCAGTTCGCCCCTATTACGCCATAAATTGCCCTATTACGTATTCTTCTGTGAATCACCCCTATTACATATTCTTATCGCCTTTATTATGTATTCTTATCGCTCCTATTACGTATTCTTTTATGAATCGCCCCTATTATGTATTCTTCTGTGAATCGCCCTTATTACGTATTCTTCTATGAATCGTCCTTATTACGTATTCTTCTGTGAATCGCCTCTATTACGTATTCTTCTGTGAAGTACCCCTATTACGTATTCTTCTGTGAATCGCCCCTATTGCGTATTCTTCTGTGAAGTACCCCTATTACGTATTCTTCTGCCCCTAGTACCCCTATTACATATTCTCCTGCCCCTATTGTGTATTCTTCTGTGAATCGCCCTTATTACGTATTCTTTTGTGAATCCCCCCTATTACGTATTCTTTTGTGAAGTACGTATTCTTGTACCCCTATTACGTATTCTTCTATGAATCGCCCCTATTACGTATCCTTATGTGAATCACCCCTATTACGTATTTTTTTGTGAATCACCCCTATTACGTATTCTTCTATAAAGTACGTATTATTCTTTGAAGTATTCTTCTGTGAATCGCCCCTATTACGTATTCTTCTGTGAAGTGCCCCTATTACGTATTCTTCTGTGAAGTCTGTGAATCGCCCCTATTACGTATTCTTCTTTGAAAGTCTGTGAATCGCCCCTATTACGTATTCTTTTGTGAAAGTCTGTGAATCGCCCCTATTACGTATTCTTCTGTGAAAGTTTGTGAATCGCCCCTATTACGTATTCTTCTGTGAATCGCCCCTATTACGTATTCTTCTGTGAAGTATTCTTCCCTATTACGTATTCTTCTGTGAAGTTTGTGAATAGTCCCTATTATGTATTCTTCTGTGAATCGCCCCTATTACGTATTATTCTGTGAAGTTTTCTTCTATGAATCCCCCCCATTACATATTCTTCTGTGAATCGTCCCTATTACGTATTCTTCTGTGAATCGCCCCTATTACGTATTCTCTGTGAATCGCCCCTATTATGTATTCTTCTGTGAAGTATTATCTCGATTTCAGCTCGCCCCTATTACGTATTCTTCTGTGAAGTATTATCTCGATTCCAGCTCGCCCTATTACGTCATAAAATGCTATTACGTCATAAATTGCGATTCCAGTCGGCCGACGTCTCGGATTTCAGCCGCTTAGTGACATCACAAGGCGAGTCCTTACCTATTGTCCTTATGGTCATTATTTTCAAAATATGATTTCAGGTTACCTTTTATCTGCACTGCACTGGCATTAAGGCTTTTGTAAAGGTATTTATATCTTATTGACTTTCTCCAATTCTTCGATGTGAGACTTATGCTAAGCGATATTATATTGAAAATTTATACAATATAGGTAATTATTGTTCAAAATTTTTCAACAACGTGTGAAGGACTGTTGTGGTCAGCAGTAGACGTCCCAAGTTTTTTGAATCCTAGGGGGACGCTATTGTGGAAAATTCACTTTTTTAAAAAAATAATATCATGCTATTGTGCAAAATTCACTTTTTTAAAAAAATAATATCATAAAATTAGGACGCTATTGTGCAAAATTCACTTTTTGTCTTCATAAAAAAAAATTTAAAAAATAATATCATAATAATAATAATAATAATAATAATAATAATAATAATATCATAAATAAAACAAAGATAGGTTTTTACTTTTGTCTCAAAAAAAAAACTAAATTTTGTCTTCATAAAAAAGAAAGAAAAGAAGAAGAAGAAGATAGGTTTTTATATTTGTCTTAAAAAAAAAAACTAAAATGAAGAAAATAATATGATAAAAGAAATAAAAATATAAAAAGTAATACAACAAGCAAAAAAAAAAAAGGTATCATAACATCTCCTTTTTTTTCTTGTCAAAAAATAGAAAAAAGTAATACAGAAAATATCATATTTTTTCGTAAAAGAAAAACACAAGAAGTATTTCTTGTCAAAAAAAAATAAAAGATATTTCTTAATACAACAAATATTTTTTAATACAAACTAGGAATAACTGATCTAATTATAATTTTTATTTTTATAATATGGTAAGCTTTAATATAAATTTAGGAATATTAATTTTAAGATATGATTCATACACATTTGAAATATTTTTCTGTCTCTAACAATATCTTCTATTAAATTTATTCTAGAATTCTAAAAAATTTTATTTTTAAAATTTTGAAGTGTTATTTCAAAAATTGATGCGCATTCGAATGTATTATTTTTCTTACAGTTGTCAATGATACATTTTAAATTAAATGATATTATAAAATATTTTAAATTGGCTATTATTTATATAATAATATATAAACCAACCATTTTCGTTGCAATATATAATACTATAGTTAGATAGGTTGTAATAATTTGGTTTTTTTTTTTTTTAGTGGATTAGGTTTTTCTGCCAATTCGAGATTTTAGTGGCCATTTTTTATCTATTTAATCCGTTATTTATTGTAGTCTATGAATGATTATATACTTTATCTATGGTAATTCTATGTTTTTTGTTTTATGTGTTGCAAATTTAATGGTTAGCATAAGTTTATATAGGAAAAGAACATCTTAATTATTCACAAATTGATTAAAAATGAAAGTTAATAATGTAATACCCATATTTTTTATTGGATTCTTAAAAAATTACATTTATAATGAATTTTTATAAATTTTTTGAATTTTTTTTAAAGCTTAATAGGATCAATTCAGCCAATTTCTAGTCCGGATCATCGATTAGCCGATCCGAATGGGTTTTTGAAGTGCCCAATCGTAAGCACCGATCCGTTTTTTTTAAACATCTGCTTTCCGCCCATGTTTTCCCTTATTTTTTCACTTCCAAAATGCCACCACATCGTCCCTTGCACTCTAGATTTGCCTGACGGTTCCATTGTGTGCATTAACGCTCCAAGTGTCAATCTGAACAAGTGGATTTTTTGTGTTTAAAACTTTAAACAAAAAAAAAAGTTGTCTAAGTATTAAAATTACTGGACAGCTCTTTGGCGCCTTTTAAGCAAAAAGAGCCCCCATGAAACCGAAGCCGATCACTCCCGTGGAGGAGAGTTTAGAGAGAGATAGAGGAGATGAGAGAGAAAGAGTGCAGTCTTGTTTTTCTCTCTTAAAAACAAGTTAAAGAGATGTAGAGATTAAGAAGAAGATGCACAGTGTTTTCTGAGATCCAAAAGATAACGTTGGTTGTTTGTTTGATGGGGAAATTACATGGAACCGATACTGGATTTACAGACAAAGACAAAGGGCAGATGCCCAAACTTACAATGGCCTTGAGTTCATATCTTCGGCCTATGACTTTCGATGACGACAAGCAGTTGCAGTGTACCTACTTTCTCCGCTGCTTTTTCAGTTGGCTCGTGGTGGCCATAAGGCCTTGCGACTTTACTTACAATTGTGGGATGGGAAGTCAATTGTAGGAGAAATGTTATGGTGATCCAACGTTTACATAAATCAACATTTATATGGACGTAGAGACTCGTTGGAAATATTATTGTTAAAGCTATTTTTTTTTCTCTATAAAAAGAGAACCTAGAGAGAGAAAGAACGGAGCAACACGAGGACAAAAAAAATAGAGTTATGTGAGCAAAAATAATTTATTCACTCTCTGTCAAAAGGGCAAAAAAAAATTTAGGCTCTGCGATCACCAGCCTCACGATGTTTCTTCTTTAATCTCGGGTTGGTCTCGTTCCACCAATTTTCGCCAACACAATGAAGCCGATGCTGCCGCCGATCTCTGCTGATCCACGTCTTTACTGCAGCAGCGAGGCGTCCCGAGCTTCTCGTGTCCCCCTTTCGGGGCTGCCACTCCTTGTCGCTGTTGTTGAGGAGGCAAGGACTGAGCAATCTCAATAGGGAACTCAAAGCACTTTTGGGTTGTTGCTGCTGGTCTTGTGAATGGTTTTGCGGCTGAAATACCTGCAACACACGGACACAACATGCCTCTTTGATCCACTTTCTCTCTCTAGATATAAACCAATTAGAAGCAAATTTCAGGAAATTTTCCTGAGAACAAACTGTAGAGTGAGAAACAAGAGAGAAATACGTGTGTTGAAGCAGAAACCTCACTTTCAGTTTACCCGACAGGGGGTACCTTGGGAAAAAAACGCCAACTAGGGGGGTGTTCCGCCTGTAATTTGGAACAATTATTGTCCCATTTTAAAATTGACACCTCCCCTCCCCCCCATATTGTACGTACATAAATTTAGAAAAATTAAATAAATAAATAAATAAAATAAAAGACCTTGGTCATTAGGGTTGGACCAGAGCTTTAGATCGGGTGAGCCATTGAAGTGCACACCCACACTCAAGGTTTGCCAAAGACTGACTACACGTGAATTTGAATCCATCTCTAAGCGAGATCAACTCGAATTTCTTACAAAAGGAGAGAAATTTTTAAATTAATAGAGAGAGTGGGGGATGCTTTAATTAGAAGCATCCCAAATCTTGCAAATCCGGTTCTCCTTTAAATCTATGGGCAACGCAACTCTAGATTTCATTTAATAGACCTTAAAAAACTTCAAAATTCTAACTTTCTCAAGAATGAAAATAGATTGAAAATTACAGAAAAATAATCTAAAAACCAAAAAAAGAATGAATTTAAAAGAATAAGGTAGACTACTTATCTTGGGAACCCGAAACCCAGATTTTCAGGCCCGAATCTGGTCATTTTTGTGCCACCATCTCCTTTCATGAATGCTTTTGTTGCTGGAATTACAATGATTAGGCTTAGATTTCCCATATTGGATGTTTCTAGGGTTGAAGAAAGATCAAGGATCCTATGTATGAGATTTCCCTAATTATTTCCAAAAGGAGGAGTTGTGTTTCTATGGTTCTCTAAGGGTTTGGGATTTCTTATGATTTTTTATGAATTTTGAAGATTTTCTACGATTTTTAGGTATTTTTTTAAAATTTTCTAATTTTCTAGGAATTTCTACAGTATTCTTCTAATTATCTTGATTATTTTCCTAATTGTTTTTATGAAATATCCTAATATATTATAGGATTTTTCTAGGGGTTTTCTAATGATTTTTTAGGGATTTTGAGGGGGGGGGGGGGTAGGGGTATTTATAGGTTTTAGTGAGGGTCACGGTAGAAAATAGTTGAACTAATATTCAAGTTATTTTTAGGGAGTTTTCCATAATATTCTGGATTTTTTTTTACCTAAACATCCCGATCAAAAAGAGATTTAAACATGGTTCAACTGCCTCGGGCCCATCAGGCCGCGCAGCGAATCGCACGGCATGAGCGTGACACACAGTGGGTAGCATAAACAGGTATTTTGGTAATTTTGATTGATAACACTCTCGAGGCCTTAGCTTTTCAACAGTAGACCTAACTGGGTTGGGTCGGGCCAAACCGAATCTAGACCTAATTGGTTATTTTCTACATATAAAAATATATTTTTTATTACAAAATGGATGTGATTTATATAAGGGTGCAGTTGGCATACTGATGCATCCGTAGTGTAGAAGCAAGGTGCACCTTTAAATTTTACCATGATATATAATTTTGATTTAAAATGTTCTTAGGATTATCTCAAAATCTAATTTTATATTTAATTATAATATTTTAAATTTTAAAAATAGTTAAAATCAAGTAGATCTATAAACATATGAAAATCTTGAAAATGGACGGTATAGATAATATGTTGTAAAATGCACTATTTTTTAAACTTAAAATCTTTTTATTTTTCATAGTCATACATCTCGATGTTGAGATGATCAATCAAAGGGTTTCTTAACATTAAAACTACATTTTTCGATGGATTTTTGAGGTGCATCCGTAATTCTACATTATAAGGTTGCATCCTTATATAAACTTTTCCCTTTATATAAATTTGCAATCTTGAACGATCCAATTAAGACGCAGCACCAAATTTTATCATAACAGATAATTTTGGTGTAAAAAATTATTAGGATTATTTGAAAAATATTTTCATATCTAATTATAAAATTTTAAACTCCAAAATCAGTAAAAATCAAGGAGATCTATAAACAAATAAAAATATTGAAAATTGACAGTCTAGACAATGTGCTGCTAGATGTACTAGTTCTGGAACTCAAAATCTTTCTTTTTTTCATATTCATACATCTTGACATTGAGATTATCAATTTGACTGTTTTTCTACATTAAAACAACCTTTTATGTTAGATTTTTTATGCACATCTTTAATTCAACATTTTAATGTTACAACTTTATATTTTCCTTACAATATATAATATGGTTTTAGTTTATATATATGTGTGTGTGTGTGACCCTAACACACACAAACTTGACGGATCAGGTCTGGGTGGGATTGACTTGGACCCTACAAGGTCAGAGTCAGGTCCTAGTCCAACCTTCAACTTGTTGGCTCGAACGGTTCCAACCCCTTTACATCCATATGCTCATGTCCCCCCTAAAGTGGTGTTATTATAAAGATCACCCCAAACTTTTGCTTTTTACAATTCACACCTATATTTATATTGTTTTCACAATGCCTACACTTCAAAGTGGAAAGACCATTGTAAGTTGGGTGCGGTTTATATAGAGCCTAGGCCCTAAACGATCAAATTGGAGCCTACGTTCAAATAGTATCGAGAAATGTGGTTTTAATACTGAAAATCATTATGATAGTCTTAAAATATGTTTTTATTTTTATTTATAAAATTCAAAGCTTCAAAAATAGTATAGATCAACAAATGTATGAATACTTGAAAATCTTGAACATTGACGGTCTAAAAATGCGTTACAAAATACGCTATTTTCAAAACTTGAAATCCATTTTTTTCTCAAGTCCATACATCTTGATGTCGTGATGACCAATTTAAGGATATTTGGGCATCAAAACAACCTCTTATGTTAATTTTTGTGGTAGGCTCTAATTTGATTGTTTAGAGCCTCAGCTCTATATAAACTTTCCCCTTTTAGGTTTGGAATTGAATATAAGACTTGAAATCTTCACTTCACACTTTCAATGTCCGAAGCCACTTGATTTAAAAATTTGAGAAACTGTTGGATTTCAAACCTTCAAGATCCAAAGTCCAAACTTTAAAGATCCAAACTTTAGACCTTGAAGGTTTACAGTCACAGTAAAAAAAACTTGATTTTGGACAATAAAGGCCTGAAGTTATAGTAAAAAATTTGTTTTGTACTATGATCATGAAGGTCCAAAGGAGGGTATTTTAAGAAAAGTAAAATCAGAGTTTTGTTAAGGTACTCCTACACATTACTTAATGTACACAAAATTTTTAGACACTTATTACCATTATCCGACAATTTGATAATTTTTTTGTTTATAAGTATTTTAAATAATTAATGTTAAAGTAGAAGAATGACATTATTCACCTGAAGTGTAAAATTATCCACATAGAGTCTTAATTTTTTGAGAATGGGGTTGGAGTTGAGGTGGTAACACCACCTATACCCTAACTAAGGTCTAGGCTTCTATTCTCATCTAACATATTAAAAAACCACTAACAATTTAAAAAACGGATAGGGAGCCGTTATCCTCATTGAATTACCTAAAAAGATAGCCTTAATTGTTTTTAATCATAATTATATTGCTACTAGTTTCGTATAAATAAATCTCTTCTCCCATCTTAATTACCAAAAATGCTTTTATATGGAATTTTTGTATTACAAAGCAAGTGTAATAAGCGTCAAAAATGTGGAATACATTATGAAAATACTCCAATTTTTGTATTACAAAGCAAGTGTAATAAGCGTCAAAATATGTGGAATACATTATGAAAATACTCCAATTTTTGTATTACAAAGCAAGTGTAATAAGTGTCAAAAAATGTGGAATACATTATGAAAATACTCTATGCGTAGGAGTATCCTAACAATATCCAAAACGGAAAAAAAATTGATTGAGTTTTTTTTACAATGAAGTTACTTTAGAGAACACGAGAGTAAATTATCCAAAATTTACTCATTAATGCCGACTACATGTTATACAAAAAAGCATCATTATATCTACCCAAAAAAGAGAAGAGATTCCAAAACAAAAAAATCGATAATGAGCACGAAATTTGTAGTAAATGCCCAAGAAAACAAACCAAGTGAGTCCATTCCTTGGGGTATTTTTCGTTTAACCTCCACCAGAGCATGAATTCGAAACAAAGGCAACCTAATATAATGCCTCTATCACAAAGTTTGTAGGACTGAAAATAGTGGGAGTGACCTAATTATGTTGGTACTCATGAATTTTTTTTTTTTTTTCATGGGGTAGACAAGTACCTACCTGTTTTTTTAAATAGTTTAGAAGTTAGTTTTTAAATGTATTAGCGGATGGTGTCAGTAGAAATGAAAACCACAACATGGTGACTAGGATGTAGGGGTGGTACCACCATGACCGAGTACACACTCTAATACATAGTTGTTGGAACCTTGTAAGAAAAGTCACGGATCTGCTCCAAAACATCGATCTCGTGATTTCAGCTAGAGATCTTGGATGGAATACGAATCCCTATATTGTGATTCCCGTTCCCTTAGCAATTCGGACAGTCTATTTCTGTTTTTTTTTTCTTGTTTGTGTGGCCCTTGCTGGATATAGTGCTGGTATTTGACTCCCTTAAAAGTAAAAATTTCGTATATCAAAGGCCTTTAAGAATAAGAATTTGTCATCAAGAAAAGAAACTAGTTCTTAAGCATTTTATTCCTGCCTATCAGTTGTTGAGAATATTTCCATCACATTTTTATGCCTTATTTTGCTTCTAAAGCAACAGCATTTTGCTTGGAAGCAGGCAAAAGACCACATGGAAATAGCTTCATAAAAGAGCAACCTAATTGAAATGCCTCCTAAACTATCGACGTTCACTTGAATAATATTTGTATTATTTGGTTAGTCTTTTTTTTTTATTGCCTCATATTTTAATCAAATCAACATGCCCCTGGGTTAGTCAACGTTAATTTTCTATATGTTTCAATAAGATGTATAGATATCTACGCCCCATAGAATATATAAAAGAAAAAATATATAAAGAGATCATTTACTTTTAGTATTATAAAAACTATTTGCTTTTAGTACTAATAAACAATTTGAAGGTTCTCATTGTCAAAAAAAAAAAAATCAATTTAAAGGTTCTCCAATATCGGAAGACTCTCTTCTCTTGAATTTTTGAGGTGCATTTTATTTCAACAGTACAAGGTTGCAACTTTATATAAAAATTTTCTTCTGTTAATTCTATGAAAAATCGAACACATGTCAGGGGTTTGGCCACACGTGTCACAACCTCTAGAAACCGATCTAACATGGCCATGAGTGTCCAATGCTGTTCCGGTATTTTGAGACAAGCATCAACTTGAGAATGTAGTGTTTCCTATTTAGAAACACTATTTCTATGAAAAGTTATCTCAAATTTTTTTTTTCATATGGAGTTTAACTCAACCATTCTTAAAGTAGAACTATCCTTTCCACTTTTTTTTTTTCTTTTTTTTTTTTCACGTGGGTTAGAACGGGTCGGATCGGGGCTAGATTCGACTAGATCTGGATCCAGACTTGAATAGTATACTTTAGATTCGAGTCAGATCCATATCCAAACTGGATCCTAGATATTTGGATATGGTTTGGATCTGAATAGCATACATCAAAACTAAATCCGGATTACTATATATATATTATTTTAAAAAAATTATATATATAAAATAAAAATTTCCTATTTAAAAAAACCAGGTTGGATCCAGATCTGGATCCAACCGGATCCAGATCTGGATCCAGGTCGGATCCAAATTAAGTCCATTTGCACCTGGATCCGAATTTTAGTTCGGACTAGGCTTTTCGGTCTGGATCCAAATTTTGAATCCATACCCGGATTCAAATAGGATCCAAAATCCATATTTTAGATCCAGATCCGGTCAATTCTCACCACCTAAGTAAATCTGCTAGTTTTTTTTTTTCTCTTCTGCAAGTTGTGAATCTCATCTCATTTCTTCTTCTAACATCTCATTTACTGTTTGATTAGTATATTCAATAAAGCTAGAGAACTTTGTTTTACCCAAGATGGGATATATGCAGTCATAGAAACTCTATAACAGAGCCATTTATATGTACCTTGGCTTGTCCATTTCTGACAGTCGGTTGCCTTTAGTTATTTGGAACAGAGTGATTCAAAGGATTCAAATCAAGCTTGATTTATAGAAGTATAAATATCTCTCTTTGGGAGGTAGGATTACATTAATTAAAACTTGTTTGTCTAATCTTCCTATTTACCAGATGTCTATTTTGCATATCCCAGTTTCGGTTGCTCGTAAAATTGATTTTGTGGGGGTTCAATTGGAGATTCCATAAAGTTCCATTTTCTTCGATGAGATCAGGTGTGTACACATAAGAAGGAAGGGGGTTTGGGGTTAAGGAAAATCAAGTTGGTCAATCAGGCTCTGTTATGTAAGTGGTGGTGGAGAAGTTTAAAATTCAAAGATCAGTTGTGGTATAAAGTTGTTGCCGCAAAATATGGGGAGGATAAGTTCAAGATGTGGGTTGGAAGGAGTAGCTGAAAGAAATGCCTATGTAATCTTATGCCGGGGAAATACAATTTTTTATTTATTTTTAATAATAATCACCCCTTATAATTTTGGGAACAAGATCACCCTCATGTGGTCTTATTACAAACAATAGAAATTCTAAAACTAAATAACACATCAATAAAATAAATCTCAACTACTTGATGTCATTCATATAAAATAAAAGAACACACAATTAAAAGAAAAGATGCCGAAGATTATCTCAACCGGGCTTTTTACATCCCACACCGAGTCACCACATCCAATGGCGAGGGATCATCGGTCCAGGTTCAATCTCGAACTGAGAAAACTAATTTCAGCCAAACTAAGTAACCACCATTAAATATCTACAAAACTCTAACTCCAAAATAATTAGGCTCAAACCCTTTTATTAGATCATGAGAGAGAGAGAGACTCTATGTTGGGGCGTGCCCCCTAGGGTCTTTTTTAGGAGAGAGAGAGAGATTCTCTATGTTGGGACATGCCCCCTAGGGTCCTTTTTAGGAGAGAGAGAGAGAGAGTAGAGAGAGAAAAATAAGAGAGTAGAAAGAGGGGCATGGCCGCTAGGGAAGAGAGAGAGAGAGTTTATGGGAGAGAGAGAGGTGTATTGAGATGGGAGGAGAGCACTCCTATTTATAGTGAAATTTAGGTCTAGGGTTTTTTTAGGGTTTCCCATAGTATGTTTCTTTCCTGAGATTGAATATGGACCGTTGATCAAGGTGACTTGTGTGATGAGAGATCTGAGCCATCCATTCCATAGATGGGCCATCAACATTATAGAAGGTGTACGAACCATTATGTCCTTTTCCTTAAACTATTTTCCCATGAATATATTTAAATAAATTAAATCCATTAAAGATATAGTGCATACCATAAATTACATATTCCATCTCATATTTTCCATAAGAATATTTCAATAATATCAAGTCAAGATATTCCTTCAATAATCAAGATAAGATATGGTCAATATTTCTTAATCAATATTTGACCACATACTACAAGATGTACTTACCATATTTAACAAACTCGAAGACAAAGCAACAAGATAAGGTATCCAAGGGTGGGGCGTGCCACCCATGTATGGCATGTGGGGCCCCACCTAATACCCACATGGTGGGCCCATGGGCATTATGCACTCCCATGTGTTTTTTTTAATAAATATTTTAAAATTTAAATAAAATGAATTTTAAAATATTATAACTTTGTAAATTAATAACTTCATTTTTATAAGTCCAAAAATAAGAAATAAAATATCAAATGACATACAAAAATTCAAATAATAATATAAAATAATTTAATAATAAAATGAACACAATTATATTAATATGATGGGAAGTGGATCCATATGGTTCAGGAATTCAATCAATGATCACGGGATACTACACTTTCAACTGTGGACTACAGATCACACTTGCTTTATCGAACCGACCTAGTTTATCATGACCTACAGTCTAAGCAAGGGTTCATTAGCGAGTCACGAAAGTCTGGTCGATGAGTAAAGAAGTCGCAATCCCAGTCTATGGATTATAGGTCCTCCTCTAGAGATGAGGTGGTATGAGATTTAGCCAAAGATGGGGAGTATTCAATTAGATCAATGTACCATTCACTTTTCTATGATAGGTGGAGGTGGTCCATGCCGTTCATTGCTATGATTTGGAAGTGGCCTATACCTCTTAAGGTTCAAGTTTTCCTTTGGTTGGCTGTACAGGATAAGGTATTGGCCACTGATAACCTTATACAGAGAGGTAAGATTCTGCCAAATATTTGTATGCTTTGTAAAGGTGATGGTGAAACATGTGCTCATATATTTCTTCATGGCCTTTTTGTTGGTAGAATTTGGCGATGTTTTTTTGGACATATCCGTGTGCATTTGGTCTTACTTCCAGACATTAAAGGTATTTTGTGTGCCTTATCTATTCCTTCACTGCCACAAACTGGTATGGTGATTTGGCAAATTGTTAAGGGAGTAATTCTGTGGAAAGTTTGGAAAGAAAGAAACAGAAGAGCTTTTTAGGGAACTTGTTTGCCTTGAGAAAGTGATGGACAAAATCCTGCATTTTATTTGGGAGTTTTTATTGATTTCTAAAGTGGGGAGAGATATAGTGGAAGTGGATGTTAGGAATAATTTATTTAACCTTTTCCAGCTGGGTTTTCAAAAATGTAGGCCTAAGGGTAGATAGTCTACACCGTCAAGAGGGGTCTTGAAATTGAATTGGGTTGGGAGTTCTTTAGGGAATCCTGGCCTTGCGGGCCTTGGTAAAGTTGTGAGGGATTGGGATGATAATGTTTTGTTTTCTTATGCTGACCCTTTGGGTGAGAAAACTGCAAACTATGCTGAAATCTTTGCACTTCTTTAGGGTCTTAAGCTTTTATGTGCAAAAAATTTAGTTGAATTATTGAAGGGGATTACTTGAACATCATCAACAGGTGTAACAAGGAGAAGAAGCTACGTTCATTTTACTTCAGATTTTGGATATCTCGCAGCCCTTTTCTTTCTCCTTTATTCATGTGTTTTAGGAGGCAAATGTTATGGCTGATAATCTTGCAAAAGTCTGGTATTTCTCTTGTTGAGATGCTTACCTCTAAGGATGTAATTTCATAGCTTTGTTGTATTGTCTTTGAATTTCTAATAATATTGTTGAATTTTTCTAAAAAAAAAACTCTATGACACAGCAAATTATTTTCCATTAATTTTTTTTTATGAGGACTTCGTTTACGTAGGATGGGATGTACAATTATGGAAAAGAATAATTGTATTGTTTTTATTTGAAGGAGGCGGTTAGCATGCGGTCAAGTCCACGCATGTGCGAATGTGGGCTTGGCAATAAATATATATTTTAAATGTAATTTGCTCCTAATTTTTAGAGAATATATAATCATGAATATGAAAAAATAAATAAATGTGGAAAAGTAGAAATAATAATTATATTAAGAAAATATTTGGATGGTTGGTTACAATTGTTTTTGGATGGGGTCTAGTTTCTGTACAGCGAAGTCCGCATATGTAGAAATGCGGGACTATTAATAAATCTATTTTAGAGATGGATTTTTTACTTAATTCTTAAACACATATAATCTCTAATATGGAGATCATGAATATAAAAAAAAATAAAATTAAACTATAAATAATAATTATAGTAAGAAAATATTTGGACCGTTAGTTTCTATTGTTTTTAGATGGAATACCTACTTGCATCCATCTTTAAGATGGATGCTTTACATTTTTTGGACCACATATGTAGTCATGCGGTCCAGCCTGTATGAAACAATTTTTCTTTAAATGGACCACCTATTTGCATTTGAAATGTATGCTTTATACTTCTTTAGCGTATATTGTATAAATGTGGTACAGCCTGCATAAAACAATTGTTCTTATTTGAATCTAAATTTGTCACTGATAGTATGTATTATAATCTATCTTAATTTAGTTTATTAATATATTTCTTTTTGATTGTTTGCAGTACTTGCATTGTCCAAGTAAAAAGCATTTGGTCATGGAACCTAAACCCAATTTTCTTGATACTCGGTTGTACTTGAGTATTTTGTTATAATTGTTCGGTGGTGCATACCATCTTTGGCATCATAAAAAAGCATGACGAGCAAAAAGAATCAATTTCATTTGCGAATGTTGATGGAAACTTACACCCAATTTTTAATACACATACATACTCTCATACAAACATAAACCTATATATTGTATAGATATGTCGTGTTTGGATGACATGTTTCACAGTTCATGTTTCTGACATAGGCATCCGTATAACAAATGGACACACTTGTCCGTGTCTATTTAACGTAGGTTTAATACTAGATTTTGTAGATCGTCTCATCACCACTAGATGAATGACATCTTAAAAAAAATTAAACTCACTAATTTTAGTTCTTAAGGGGCAGGATCTAGATATCTAATTAAACTCACAATTAATCGTCTCGATATATATATATATATAAATATATATAGAGAGAGAGAAAGAGGAAAATTTATATAAAGTTACAACCTTAAAATGTAGAATTACAAATGCACCTCAAAAATCTATCGGCCTCTATTTGATCATCTCGACATCAAGATGTATGAATATATATATATAATGAGTCTCATAAATAGTGCATCTTGTAACACATTATCTAGACCGTCCATTTTCAAGATTTTCATATGTTTATAGATCTCCTTGATTTTAACCATTTTTGGAGTTTAAAACTTTCTAATTAGATATGAAAATAGATTTTAAGATAATCTTAATAATATTTTATAACAAAATTACATGTTATAATAAAATTTGGAGGTGCACCTTAATTGGATTGTTTAATGTTGCAACTTTATAGAAACCGCACCATATATATATATATATATATATATATATATATATATATATATATATATATATATATATATATATATATATATATATATATAGAGGAAAAAAATAATTTCAAGTCGTAAAAATAATGCATGTTATCACAAGTTATGTGGCCTGTTTATTTTTTAGATTTTCAAGTGTTTATAGTACTACTCGATCTACGCTATTTTTTGAATTTTAAATTTCATAGTCAAAGTTGAATATGGATTTTCAAGCTATTATAAGGTTTTTGACACCGAAACTCCATCTTCTGGTAAACTTTAAAGGTATATCTAATTTATATAGTATAAGATGGGCACTTTATGTAAACCATACCCTTATATATTATTAATTTTAGAAAAATTATCATAAATATACTTTAATTTTTGTATATTTAGAAAAAAAATCTTTGACTTTTATAAACCTTGCCCACACCATTTTTCTTCAATTTTGGCTCTTTTTTTTACCAAAATAACCTTAATGGAATCGTATTAACGTGAAGCACAATTAGAGTACTTAAAGTACCCTAAAAACTAAAATGTTATACAGCATATCGTAGAAGCATTTTAAGTACTAACCCATGCTTTACGACATTTTATGTACCGAAAAAACTAATAGTATTTTAATTACCGTAAACTTAATTCATATTATGCCGTAAACCTTTTTCTAATGTTTATATTTATCTCTTTCATCATGTTTATATTTATCTCTTACATCTCTCTAATTTTTTTTTTGTTTATTCCTTCTTTCTCTATTTAATTTTTTTTAATAATTGTCTCTTCTTTTTTTCTCTCATTCTTTTTAATATTTATCTCTTCTTTCTCTCTAATTCTTTTATATCTTTTCTTTATCTCTTTAACTCTCTTTTTCTCTCCAAGGAGATTTGTATAACAACCTGTACGTACGTTACCATCCCCTATGAAAATTAGAAGGAGTCAGATTGGTTTCGTGTTTGTTGAGTTGATGAAGTAAGTAGAGAGAGAAAGATAGTTAGTGAGAGAAAAGATTTAGAAAGAGAAATAAAAGATAAATATTAAAAAGAATTAGAGAGAGAAACAAGAGATAAACATAAAAAAAGTTAGAAAGATAAAAGAGATAAATATAAAAATGAAAAAATAGTATAACATGGGTTAGCTTTTACGATACTTAAAATGCGGTATAATCTTGGTTATTTTTGTAATACTTAAAATGCTGTATAATATGGATTAATTTTTATGGTAATTAAAGTACCGTAATTGGCTTCACCGCAATACGACTACCGTAAATGTGATTTTGGTAAAAAAAACACTCAAAATTGAAGAAAATAGTGTGGGCGAGATAAATTGAGGTTTTATTTTTTAAATAGATAAAAATTAAGGTATATTTGTGATAATTTCTCTTAATTTTATATTTACTTAAAATTAAGACAAAAATTAAGGTATATTTGTACTAATATCTCTTAATTTTATATTTACTTTTGGGAGTAAATTTTGAGAAAAAGTAAAATATCTTATTACATAGGCCCTTAGGTTTACAATATTTTGGTAAATAGAAATAATCGTCATCAAAGGGAATGTACGATCATAACCTCTTATATTTATTTCCGTTTAAAAAACTCTCATTTTTAACACGTTCTTTTGTCACTTCAAGTGGGTGCAATAAGTATTCATATGCCCCATTTGCACCAACCATCATTTTCTGTGTTTAGTGTACACTAATTACTCTTCATTCCATACACCACAGGAAATGATACGGTCATGGATGCCATCCACCATTCAAGCTATTGATGGGCCGTGATGGTTATAGAGGGGACCAACCTTTCGGGCTTTTGGCATTCATCACCGTCCAATTATTCATGGACAGTGATGCCACATAATCATAGATCTTATATGCTCATATAGACCAGGTCACATCTCATGGGTTATAAGATGATATAAAATAAAGAAGGCAGGAAACAGATACTTCCATATCTAAAATCATAATTCCAAATAACCCCCGATATTTATTAAAAACCCATAAAGCCCCTTTGAGTTAAAAGATTAGAGAGTTTAATCTCCCTCCTTACTTGTTTACGTACTTGTAAGCTTCAAGAGAAGAGAGATATGAAGATTCAAGGGAAGTTGTGAGAGAAAGATTAAGGAAAGAAAGAAGTTCTTTGGGGAAGAAACGAGATGGAAAGAGGGAGATTTTCTAAGGTTTCAATGAATGGGTCACTGGAAAAAAAAAAAAAAAAAAAAAAGTAATTTGAATAATGAAAAATGTATATCGGGTTTAAACGTTATAAAAGATTAATTTTAATCAATATTTAGTCATGGTATTATAATTAATGTATATCGGGGTTAAACGATATAAAAGATTAATTTTAATCAATATTTAGTCATGGTATTATAATTATTTACTTATTTTTCTCTTTCTTTCTTCGGGTGAGTCACTAGAGAGAGGGCGTTTACCTTAGTAGGAGTTTAGCCTAAAATATACCATTACAAATCGTCAAGCGCCGACCAATTAAGCATGAGCTCCTTTCCTTCATTTCTCTCTTTCACGTTTCAAAGAGAGAGATTCATGCTAATCTAAACTCTTTCTCTCTAAGCGTGCTTTAGGTTTAAAACTTCTAAATGGACCTGGTTTCTATCCGGCCAAACCTGTATATGTAGAAATGAAGGCTTATTAATAAAATTATTTTTGAGATGGAGTTTTGGACTTAAATTTTAAGGACATGTAATCTTTAACATGGAGATCACGAATATAAAAAATAAAAAAATTTAAAAATAGATATAATAATTATAATAAAAAAACATTTGGGCCATTAGTTTCCATTATTTTTAAATGGAACATCTACGTGCATCCATCTTTAAGATGGATGCTTTACACTTTTTAGGCCGTACATGTAGTCATGCGGTCCAGCCTGCATGAAACAATTTTCCTTTTTAAATAAAGGAGCAGGCTCTAAACAATCAAATTAAAACCTACCTTCAAATAGTATCGAGAAATGGGGTTTCAATACTGAAAATCTTTGTGATAATCTTAAAATATATTTTTATCTTTATTTATAAAGTTTAAATTTTAAAAAATAATATATATCAACAAATCCACAAAAACTTGAAAATCATAAGTATTGACGATCCAAAAATGCATTATAAAATACACTATTTTTAAAACTTAAAATCCATTTTTTTCTCATACCCTTGCATTTTGATGTCACGGTGATCAATTTGAAGATATTTGGATATCAAAACAATCCTTTCTAGCGAAATTTTTGATGTAGGCTCTAATTTGATTGTTTAGAGCCTAGGCTATGTACAAACCTCACCCTTTTAATTATAATATGGATTTAATCATGGGTATTATAGTCATTCTTCCTCGTTGAAACCGAGAGATCCAATTTTTAATCGGTATTTAATCAGGGCTATTATGGTCATTTTTCTCTGAACCGGTGTTCAAGTCTCTTCTCTGTTTCTCTGAAGTCTTCTCTCTCTCTCTCCCTCCCTCCCTCCCTCCCTCCCGCAAGCACCTGCTTTAAAGTCTGGACTTCATCTCACCTCAAAGCGCCCCTTAATGTCCCTTTAATTGCAGGGTACGTTCCCCTTTGACCCTCCTAATCAAGGTTTTTCAGCTAGGGTTTGTTTATCCATTTTAGGGCACGAGACGAAGTTCTACTGCTTGTTTTTCAGGGCAAGAGTAGGTTCAGTTGAAGGGGTTTCCTTTCTATTTTAGTGCAGGACGAAGTTCATTTTAAGGGCTTTACTCTACATTTTGAAAAACTCATTTGAAGAACTTTTATTCTGCATTTGAGGCAACGAATGGTTTATTGAGGGTTTTACTTTGGATTTTAGGGCAAGAGAAGGTTTGGTGGGGGTTTTCATGGATGCGAAGATGGCTATTGCTGGTTTTCTTCTGCTGCTGTTCTTGTGCAGTGGGGTCACCGTGCAATCTGATGCTTCGAATCACAAATACAAGCCTGGAGATCCCGTCCCTCTTTATGTCAACAAAGTAGGCCCATTTCATAATCCTAGGTACACTTCTTTCTCGATTCTATTGATTTTGATTCTGTGGTTTCTAGGGTTTTGATTTTTATTGATTGTTATTTGTTTTTGCTGCTGGATCTTTCGATTCCCTTATTTCTAAGACATTGAAATTAGGGTTTCACGTTTTGTTTGATTTTGTTTTGGGTATTTTTTCCATTTTTTTTTTCTTGATCTATGAGATTTAGTGTTTCATCCTGTTATTTTGAGAATATAAATGGTGGATGTGGTAGACATATTGTTTTAGTCATAGACATGTCGGTTTGGGTGAGTGAGGTCAAGGGTTCTAATCCTTGTGTCATTTTAGGTGTTTCATATTTTTCTTCACGTTGCTTTTCTTTTTTTGATAATTTCATATCGGTGTCCTACACTCAAGTATAATTATAGCAGTGGAGAATTACATTTCAAATACTTATGTTTTTTTATTTATGTATTTGGGTTTCACATGTTACTAAATGCTTTGATACGAGAAATATATTCGAATGAAAATCGAGTGAGCATCATATTTTTGACATTTTTAGCAGGAAATAGATTGTTCTATGCAAAAAATAAGAAAAAAGGATAGCCCTGCATTCAATTTTCTGATGATCATTATATGCTGAGTCTGGACTGGAAGATGTGGTCTCATAGTCCACTACTTAAATTTTTCTATGAGTTTATGTATCTAGAATTGCATTTTATTTTTTCTTTTGTTGATTTGCATCATATTATGGGTTTTGCATGTCTTGGATCTGATTTAATTTACCATTTCTTTAACTTGATTATATTCTTATTACTTGTTAATTTCCTGGTTTCAGTGAGACATACCGCTACTTTGATCTCCCCTTCTGTCCTCCAGGTCAGTATCTTGCATAATTATTTGGAAATTTTATAAAGGTGGTATAATTTCCTATGCTATATTTGTATCTGGTGTTTTTTTTTTTTTTTTTAACTTTTTTTTAGCTTTTTTACTTTTTCTTTGCTTATGTGTATTGATTGATCAATGTTTGCATGATCTTATGCAATCATTTTGGCATCTTGAATTCCAGCTCATTTGACTGAGAAAAAAGAAGCCCTTGGAGAAGTTCTAAATGGCGACCGTTTGGTTGAGGCTGCCTACAAACTTGACTTTCGGGTTGATAAAGATTCTGATGTTGTTTGTAAGAAGAGGTTATCAAGGGATGAAGTTGCTAGTTTTAGGAATGCAGTTATAAAGGATTATTATTTTCAGATGATTTATGATGACCTTCCTCTTTGGGGATTTGTTGGGAAGATTGAGAAGGATATCAAAGCGGATGTGCCGGAGTTTAGATACTTGCTTTATAAACACATCCATTTTGAAGCAATTTACAACAAGGACCGAATTATTGAGATAAGTGTTCAGGCCATTCAGGGTGAACCCAATCATTTAGTGGATGTCACTGAGGATAAGGGGATTGATCTTGAACTTACCTACTCTGTAAAATGGAAAGAAACAGATACCCCTTTTGAAAAGAGGATGGGGAAGTATTCGAAAACTTCGGCCTTACCCCACCATTTGGAGATACATTGGTTCTCAATTTTAAATTCGTGTGTTACTGTACTCCTCTTAACTGGGTTTTTAGCTACAATTCTCATGCGGGTCCTGAAGAATGACTTTGTCAAGTAAGGATCTCATTTGCTTATGTAGGTTTCTGTGCACGTGGATAAGCAATGCATTTGTTTTCTTGACTCTTTGTTTTCTGTGCTTTGTGTGACATGGAAGGTACTCCCATGATGAGGACGTGGCTGATGACCAAGAGGAGACTGGTTGGAAGTATATTCACGGGGATGTTTTTAGGTATCCGAAGCACAAGTCTTTGTTTGTTGCCATCCTTGGGTGTGGCACTCAACTTTTGGCACTGTAAGCTCATTTTCTGTAGTTAATTTTATTTAATGTTTCTTTCTCATACAATTATAAAAAATGTTTCTTTCTTCGTTCTTTCTTTGTTAATACTGAGTCTCTCTTCCACTCCCCCCTCACAGGGCCGGCAAGTGCACATACACCCATGGGCCCTGTGTAGACTTAGTGGAACTGTAGCATTGCCCTGACAAATTCCCCCTTATGCTTTTTCTTAATCATACACATTATTGGAGTGCTTGGTTTATCTATAATCATTTGGATTCATTGGTTTCCTGCCAGTGCAATGTTCATCTTTATCCTGTCTCTGGTTGGTGTGTTTTATCCATACAATAGAGGAGCGCTGTTCACTGCTCTTGTGGTCATTTATGCACTTACTTCCGGCATTGCAGGCTACACTGCAACATCTTTCTATTCTCAACTTGAGGGAACGAATTGGGTATGCATCTGTATTTGTGATATATGGCTTGTAATTTTATGTTCTTTTTATGGGGTCTTGATTTGCTTTTCTCTTGCTGGATATTACAGGTGAGGAACCTTTTGTTGACTGGATGCCTCTTTTGTGGGCCTTTGTTCCTAACATTTTGCTTCTTAAACACTGTTGCTATTGTGTATAGTGCCACTGCTGCACTTCCCTTTGGTACCATTGTTGTGATTGTTCTCATATGGTCTTTGGTGACATCTCCCTTACTTGTTTTGGGTGGGATTGCTGGTAAAAATAGCAAGGCTGAATTCCAAGCTCCTTGTCGCACTACAAAATATCCAAGAGAGATTCCTCCTTTGCCATGGTATCGAGGAACCATTCCTCAGATGGCTATGGCTGGATTTTTGCCGTTCAGTGCTATCTACATTGAGCTACACTACATATTTGCCAGCGTGTGGGGTCACAAGATTTACACCATATACAGCATCCTCTTTATAGTCTTCATCATTCTCATCATTGTCACGGCATTCATTACAGTAGCATTGACATACTTTCAGCTGGCTGCAGAAGACCATGAATGGTGGTGGAGGTAAGAGTATACCTTTCTACATTTTTACTGTTGTTTTTGGAATGCTCTTTATTGTGTTGGTATGCATTACCAATCCAACCATTTATACTTTCTTGAACTTTTAGTGTGATAAGCATAGCCTGCTGTTTTTGAGAAAGATATTACTGATATATGCTTGACATTTTCACTTCTTTTTTGTGCAATTTATTTACTAATGCCTTGCTACTTTTTGTTGATTCCATATATATTGTCTATTTATTCTCTAAGGTTATTTGATTAGAGGTCTCGTGTCTTTTGTAACAAGTGTGATTTCTCTTAGTCAGATTCTCTTACTTCTCTTGTTTTGTAAGTTTGCTGACACTTGTTACTGATATGTACGCTAACTAGATGCATTAATAGGCATCGCAATTTTCTTATTGAAGAAAAAAATACATGGTAAGCTCTTTGAATTATGCAGCTCTACGTATGTTTCATGTTTGGGTTACTTGACTGGCTGAATCAAACCAGAACTTTCTAAGGGAAATCTGGAAGTTGTCCTATGGTACAAGAACTTGCTTAAGCTCACCCCCATGTTAGCCGACTTGTTTTCAAATTTTTTAATTTGATGCTTTGCCCCCTTTTTTATGGCAGGCGCATTTCATATTTTTTCTGTACATAAATGATTCATCATTGGGTGCTTGTTAGTTGTTACGAGATTTGTATAATTCTGTACTTACTAAATAAATGGCTCATTCCATGGATGTTATTGGTTTCCTTGAGCCTTTTAAACACATTAACCATTGCATTTTCAATTTCTTGTGGTGGAGTGAGGTGCTCCTTATACTCAGCAAAGTGAGGTGCTCCTTATGCCTTTATAATGCCAGAGTTCTGGAATGACCAATATAACATGAAGGGTCCTTATTACCTGGACCCTGAGGAGAGTGTTTTCTTATATTTTTGTAGAATTTGGGCTGGATAGCACGTTGATACCAAATCTTTCACATCTATTTGATCTCTTAAAGCCCTAAAATGACTATTATGGTATGTTCCATGCATTATCAAAGATTTATAATACTGTTGAACACCTCTGCTATGAACCCATCTTAGGATTTCCCTTTTCAGTTTAACTGCTGAAGACTTTACAAGTAAACATTTTCAAGTCTTAAATACTAGCCTGCTCTTTCATTCTAAATGATTGGAAGGTGTAATTCCATTAGAATTCAGTATGTTATGTTAGTGTATTACTCTTTTTAGTAAAGAATATTTCTTATAGTGAATCAGGTAGGCTGGCTGGTAGGGTAGGGTAGTGGAGGGGAGGGGAGTGAGAGGGGAGTTGGGTGCTAGATGCGAATAAACAATATGAATTATTGTTGTGTAGAAAGTGTAATTATTGTTGTGTAGAAAGTATACATTGTCAGGGCATGCAATGTTTTCTCATGTTTCTCACTTAGGCAGCTCTTTTGCTACACCATGGTTTTATGGTGCTTTCTATTTAGGGTTTTACATTTAATTGCTGGACATCCAAATCATTAAGATTGCCTAAAGCTTCTCTAGTAGAAGTTGCAGTTGCACTCTCCTATTTTCTTCCTTTTCTAGAAAGACCATATTAACAATTTATTAAGACTTCCCCTTAAGGACCATGCTTGAGTTCCTTTTTGTGGGTTAGTGCATCTTAGACCAGTGCATTGTTGTATCGACAGCGATAAGCTTTAAGCTCCTTGTAAATTGATCATTCCTTTCTTCCATGAAGTCCTAGATTAGCTGGTCAATATCTCTCACTTGGCTACTTGAGGGTTTGCCTAAAGATGTTCAAGAACGTCTTTGCAGGAAGCCATTCATGGTACCTTTTTAGGCTAAAATCTCTTTCCATTACCCTACTCCTATATTCCAACTGTAAATATCTTGAGTTCTTTGTATCCTGCACAAATCGATTGTTAACTGCCTTGCTTAAACATACTTTTCCATCACAAAGCCTTGCTATCATGATACCTCCTGTCTAATGCCTTTGGGTTTGGAGCCAATTGAAGCCATACCTCTCCAAATGCGTACCTCACTCTCCCACTGATTTAAAAAATCAAAACCACTTTGAGGCTCTGAATTCTTTAGAATTTGTTCTTGTGGATCACTTTTGAGAAATTAATGACTGTCCATCTTCAGTTCACAACAACTTATCACTGTGAATAAATTGCAGGTCTTTGTTGTACGGGGGCTCGACTGGCTTTTTCATATTTGGTTACTGCTTGTATTACTACTACGTGCGATCAGATATGTCTGGATTCATGCAAACTTCCTTCTTTTTTGGGTACATGGCTTGCATCTGTTATGGTTTCTTTCTCATGCTTGGAACTGTGGGGTTCCGGGCTTCCTTGCTGTTTGTTCGCCACATATATCGCTCAATCAAGTGCGAATAGAATCATTCTCCACAATCCACCTCGTGTTTTTACTGAGGGGGCAGGTATTCTCCTTCCTTTTGCACCTCTTTTGTGTTCTTGCCATGTTTATAAATTGGGCATTCTTCTTTCATCGCTTTTGATAATTGGGTTGAAGTTTACCATGCGATAGTAGTTCATATTACATGATTCTCCGTTGGGAGATTAACCCCGGTGGAGATTAATAGTTGTAGGGCCCATTGGAGCATTCACCCAGGATTAGCTAATCTGGAATGGTCTGTGGATCTCTACGGTGTACCATGTAGCATACACCTTCAGTATATGACGTACGTTCTCTTAGTACATGTGGGGGTACTTCATTCTTATTCTACCTATTGTAGTTTCAGGAGAAGTTTTACACTTTTACCAGAAGCTGGGGTATTGACAATGCAAGCCCATTGGCAGATTGGGGAAGAAGAAGGGTTGTTATATGGTGAGAGAAATCCTCAGCTGTTTCCTGCGTCTTTTATCCGAGAAATTCGCAGCTTTCTTCCAACTTAGTTCTGTATTATATTAGGAAGTCTGTTATTTTTGCAATCACAAGGACTGTTATTTTATTGCTGGAGAACAATTTTCTTTACCCCTTGCCTTGTTATAGAGTATTTGTTTGTTTGAATGGTTCTGAATGAAATATTGGCCCCTTTCTACAATTTCTTGTGAAATCATTGTGAGATATTGGAGTGATATATGATGATATTGATCGCTTTCTACATTTTCCTATGAAATTATTGTGAGATATTGGAGTGATATATAATGATTTTGAGCATTTTGGACCTAAAATGTAAATGAAATGCAAATCAGTAGCAACCTCATAGAATCCCCAAAAATTAATTCAAATATAGGAGAAGGCATCATGACATGATCTCTTGTACTCGTACTCGCAATTGGACTATATACCAAAGAGTTATATAGTTGTACTCATATTTAAATAATCGACAGGGTTTTTGTGAACCCCTTCCAGCCTAGCAAAAAAGAACCATGCTAACGTGCATCTTTTTTCTTGCTTGCATTCGTTGGTTTGTTTTTTAACCTGTAGTTTTTTCGCATTTACATGCAATGCATTGCATCACATGTTTCAACAAGAAGGGCTTTTTTCTGTGTAAGTTCAGTCGTAAGCACAACTTCAACAGCCCAACCAAACCAAGTACGTAGTAAAGAGCCTTTCATGCTCTTGCCCAAAAGCGTGTTCAGTCCTTAGAGATTCGTTATTTCTTTTCTATTGCTTCACCTTGTTTTGTGGTTGATTGCCTGCTTCTATCATGGACTTCATAGCTACCAGTGGAAGACTTGTATCACGGCAAATTTAAATTTGAAATCCACAATGATGCGCATGCAATACTTGGTGCTTTTTTATCTGAGAAACCAGGTATGGGGTTCTTAAAATGTAAAAACTTTGAACTCCGAAGTTTGAGTTTGTTTTCGTTCAAAGCTCCTAAGGACCTTAAATCTAGGTGAATTATCACCCGTTGAAATAACAATCCAAATTCGATTAGATTTGGGCTTCTTTTTTCGGGCAAATGATATGGTGATCCCCCAATTTTGCATCAATTTTCATAGCATCCTCCTCCCTCGGAATTATTTCAAGCAGCACTAAGAACCCTTAAGAAGTATAGGAAAAAAATTATTTAAGGTTGCAACCTTGCACTCTTGAAGTTAGGTGCACCTAAACAAAATCTAGTACACACAAAATATTTAGAAGTCGGTGAACTTCCCAATTAATCATCTCTAAGTTGAGATGTATAAATATATAAAAAAAGTTCAGATTAATAGTTTATTTTGTAACAAGTTGAGAAGTATAAATATATAAAAAAAATTCAGATTAATAGTTTATTTTGTAACAAGTTATCATTTTTAATATTTTTTAAGTGTTTATAGATTTGTTTGGTATGTACTATTTTTGAAAATTTTAATTTTATAATTAAGGCTAAACATGAATTTTCATGTCATCGTAAAATTTTCGACATTAGAACTACTTCTTTTGGCGAAATTTAAAAGTGCTTTTACTTTTGGTTTTGGGTGAGTCGGTGGAGTGAGGGGCCTTTCCCTTAGTTGGAATTGAGCTTACGATATAGCGTTGCAAACGCTCAAGAGCTAACCAATTAAACCCGAGCTCTATTCCGAAGGTGCTTTTTACTTGTATAGTATAAAATGTAAAGTAGACAAATTATTCCCATGTTATCAAATTCATTCTTTGGCCGAAGCCTTCGGTTTTACCTAGCGAACCGATGGGAAGCGAATAATATTTCACAATTAAACTCCATAACCTCGAAATCTAGCATTTTACACTGAATTTTGTGTGTTTTGTGGGAAGAGATATATAGGGAAAAGATTTTCATACCTTTTATTTTTAGGTTTCATTTCACAATAGACTCAAGGGTTTAAAAGATATTTTAGGACATAAAACTTGTAGATTTTATTTCTTCTAACCTTTGAGCTAATTTAAATATGTTTTTTTAGGCGAAACAAATCTAAAAAGACATCTTTTCTAAAAGCCATCATCCCAAACTTCTAAAGAGAGAGAAAGGTTAAAAAATAGGTTTCAAGTGGTTAGGGGATTAGAAGATATGCTTTAAAATATTGAATTTATTAAAGAAAAAATGAAACATAAAAATATGAGTTATGAAGATATTTTCCCAAACGTTATAATATGGACCTGTGCCAATTGAGAATGTGAAAGGGTCAAGATGATAGGGATTGGACTTTGTACATATATGGATAATTTCAATGATGGCAAAGATTGATCTTTGAATCTTTTTACTATCCATGCTGAAAATTTGAAGTTGGGATTCAGACGAAATATTGAACCAAAGGTTTGAATATTTCAATGAGGTTTTCTTAAAGGGTTTGGTTTGCAACTTTAAATAATCCAATTAAACCGCATCTCCAAATTTTATCATAATATGTAATTTTTGGTGTAAAAACTTCTTAGGATTATCTGAAAATATATTTTTATCTCTTATTATAAAATTTTAAACTCTAAAAATAGTTAAAATCAAGTAGATCTATAAACAAATTAAAATCTTGTAGATCTAAATAGTATGTTGTAAGAGACAATTCGTGGGACTCAAAATCTTTTTTTTTTTTCATATTCATACATCTCTATGTAGAGATGATCAATTAGAAGGTTTTTCAACATTAAAACAACATTTTTAATGTATTTTTGAAGTACATCTTTGATTCTATATTTTAAAATTGCAACCATATATTAACTTTTTCCATATAATAATCCTACCCCTATCCCCACCGTCTTCTATATATTTTATCTCTAGACGAATGCCACAAAGAAGCTTTCTTATTCTTTTCAGGTCCACCTCTACAATTTCCCTCTCTCCGTCTCCGTCTCTTTCTTCCATAAATAAAAAGGAAAAAAATATACAAATAGATTATTTGTTTTTGATATAAGAAGGTCAAAATCATTTCTTATCCGTCTGATTACAATTAGGTAATTTTGAATAAGTCATCAAGTAAACTCAAAATTCAAATTTGTTTTTTTAGAAAAATCTCACACTTTATCACGTATCTTAACTATCTAATTTGACATTTAATGACTAAGAGCAATAGTCTAATAGTATAGATTTCCGACGTACACAAATTTCTCTCACTGTTCGTTTCCATGTATTTCATGCAATGGTTTAAAAACTGGATCGGTGACCCGGATCGGGCTTTTCAAAAATCGATCCGGATCGGCGAATCGGCGATCCGGATCGGCAAATCGGCGATCCGGATCGGAATCGGGTGAATCGGTCAGAATAAAGCTTCAAAAAAATCCGAAAAAATTATTAAAATTCATTATAAATATTGGTTTTTAGGAATTCAATAAAAAATGAGGGTACTCCATTAAGAATTTTCATGTTTTTGAAGGAATATGCGAATATTGATATGTTCTTTCCCTGCATGAACCGCCATTCAGCATTTAATTTACAGTATTTCGTGCTCATCCCTACACTGTTGCTGTTGGGACTCGATATGTGAATAATATGGCTGGGATAGGGTGGCCTCAGAATCATCATCTCTCTCGTTTTCTCTTTGAATAATATGGATTAAAAAAAAAAAAAAAATTTTCAAAAAAATTCTATCATGGATTACAAAAAAAAATTCGATCATGGATTAAACAAAAAAAATCACAAATTTTCAAAAAATTCAATCATGGATTACATAAAATTCGATCATGGATTACATAAAATTCGATCATGGATTACATAAAATTCGATCATGGATTACAAAAAAAAACAAACAAAAAAAACAAAAAAAACAAAAAATTCAATTGTGGATTACAAAAAAAGAAAAAAATAGTTCGATCATGGATTACAAAAAATTCAATCATGGATTACAAAAAACTCTATCATGGGTTACAAAAAAAGCAAAAAACAAAAAATTCAATCATGGATTAAAAAAAAACAAACAAACATTTCGATCATGGATTACAAAAAAAAAACAAACATTTCGATCATATATTACAAAACATTCGATCATGGATTACAAAAAATTCTATCATGGGTTACAAAAAAAAAAAAAAAAACAAAAAAATCGATCATGGATTACAAGAAAAGAAAACAAACATTTCGATCATGGATTACAAAAAATTCTATTATGGGTTACAAAAAACCAAAAAATTCGATCATGGATTACAAAAAAATCTATCATGGATTACAAAAAACAAAAAAAAAAAAAAAAAAAAAAAAAAAAAAAAAAAAAAAAAAAAAAAAAAAAAAAAAAAAAAAATTCCGTACGGAATCGCCGATTCACTGTTCGGACTCGCCGATTCCGTACAGTGAATCGGCGATTCACTGTACAGAATCGTCCGGTTCTCTCTAGAACCGAACGATTTCCGATTTTTGGGCGATCCGGTTCCTTTTTCACTATTTTCGAGTCGAATCGGGCGAGTCTGGTACGACTCGGCATTTTTTAAAACGCTGATTTCATGGCTTGGCTGCATGAGGAAGGAAACGAAGGAACGCCATGACTCTGCCTCGCGAAAGAGCTACGGAGCGATAGCAGGGTAGTTCGGACATATTGTACAAACATTGGAGTTTGAAATCTAAAAAGAAACCCATGTCCATTTGGAAAAGTTAAAAAAAATGAGACTATTCACCTTTGATATAAGATAAGATAAATAAGTTTTTCATTTTTTTTGATAAAAAAATAAAATAAAAAACATATCATATTAAAAGTATTTTTACTTTTTATTGAAAGTATTTGTAAGACAAACCCTATAATATTACCCCGAAAGAATGCGAGATAATATGCATTATATGTATCTCATGTTGCATTTTTTAATGAGAGCAAACAACTACCCCCATTTAAATTTGTGGGAGCACTTCATGGGACTTGTCGCGACATTACAATGGTGAACAATTATACATTTTTCTCCCGCGGGAGCACCGTATTCTGAAATGGTCCATCGCTGCTCCCTCCACAATTTCGCGGCAATGCGTTTAACTGGTGTTTGAAAGAAGCCGGCTCGGCTTTGTTCCTGTTGTATCTATTGAAAAGACAAAGATGATGGCTGTCTCTTCCTCGGAAAACCCTAGGTTCTTCCTCGGAAAACCCTAGGTTTTCTGATTTATTAGGGTTTCTGCATTTTATGACCAGGAAGAAGAGGTTTTCATGGTAATTATACTGCATTTTGGGGAAAGAAATAGTCTTTCATGGATGCTTAGACTGTATTCTTTTAGGGCAGTGTATAGGCTTCATGGCAGCTAATATCGCCATGGCTTCTTTGCCTTTGCTTCTGTTTCTTTGCATGGGTGTTACTGTGTACTCTGATGCTTTTGATCAAAGATACAAACATGGAGATTTTGTTCCTCTTTATGCAACCAAAATTGGTCCTTCCCATAATCCCAGGTATTCTACTCCTTTTTTTTGAGTTTTTTTTTTTTCTACTTATTTTCATTGGATTACTTGCTTGTCTTGCTAACCCAGTCATTGATTTTTTTTTATTTTTTTATTTTTTTTGGAGTTTGATTTTTCTATTTGGTGCGTGTTATTTGAATTCTTTGAGGTTTTGTAGTTTTTATTTTTCTGTTCCTTTGTGTGTGTGTGATTTCAATGGGTGATTCCAGGTACTCTGTTTATTCACTTTCTGGCTTTCTGTTTATTTATTGGTTTTGTGAAGTTGTGTTTATCATTTTTACTGTTTTTCTTTGCTGGTGTTCTTTTTCTTATTTTGGATGATTTTCTAGGCAGCGGGCTTAACGAGCTTTATTTGTTATTTGAGAAATAGTCTTTTATTTATTTTTATTTTTTTGGGTATTTCAACGGCAGGATTGAACTTGGTATTTAATGTTATAGTAGTCAAGCTTGTGCCTGAATCCTTAGTTAAATGTGTCTTGAATATTTAAGGTTTCTCGAATTGGATCAATATTTTCATATTTCTGCATCACTCAAAGTGAAATGATCAGACCAAAAAATTGAATTCGGATATGAATTTTAGATTTTTTATTAAATATTGGAATGTCCTTTTTTGTGTAATATATTTCAGTAAATCTATATACTCAGTCGTATTTTTTGTGGGAAGGAAGGTGTAATCTCATAATTTTTGATGGGTTTACCGGCCTTCAAAACTTGCGGATAAAATTTAGGTATTTGGAGAAATGGAGTTAATTTGGGAGATACTGACTTTGTTGCCATACACAATCTATCTTGTTTATTTTGCTTTCAGTGAGACTTATCGGTATTATGATATGCCCTTCTGTTCACCAGGTTTGTTTGCAAAACTCTTGTGTGTTCTATATTTCTGCTGGTTTGATTTTTTTTTTTCTCCTTCAAGTAAAGAGTTTTGCTTCCTTGAAATGCAGAGCATGTAACTGAGAAAAAAGAGACTTTTGGAGAATTTTTGAATGGTGACCATTTGGTTGATGCTCCTTATAAACTTGAATTTCGGGTTAATAAAGAATCTGAGATTGCTTGTGGAAAGAAGTTATCTAAAGGAGAGGTTGCACAGTTTAGAAATGCGATCCTAAAGGACTACTACTTTCAAATGTACTATGATGATTTGCCTATCTGGAGCTTTTTTGGGAGGACTGAGGAGGGTAACAGAGCTGATGAGTTTAAATATTTGCTATATAAAAACATCAACTTTGACATACTTTACAACAATAATCGTGTTATTGAGATAAATGTTTGGATCAACTCGTCTGACACACTGGATATCACGGAGGACAAGGAAATTGATATGGAGTTCAAGTATTCTGTGAAATGGAGAGAAACTGATATTTCTTTCAAAGAAAGGATGGAGAAGTATGTGATGTTCTTTTCGACCCACCATGGCAGGAGTAATTGGTTTTTGGCCCTAGATCCGTGTTTGAATGTTCTTATCTTCGTTGGTTTATTTTCTAGCTTTATCTTTGGGTTGCTTAAGAAAGACATTGTGAGGTCAGTATCTTCTTCAGTTTGGTTTATTTTTTGTTTTTTTATTTTTGCTGACTCATGCAATGGATAATTATATGTAATAACAATGGTCTCTGACACACACCCAACGGAGAAGAAGAGAATTAAAAGTTTACAGAGAGAGAATTATATTGTATTTTGTTTTCACCATGTGAGAAGCTAGTCTCTAAAATTCATGTTAGGTAAAAACAAGAACAAATCTCTCAAGATCTCCGAATATATCGGATTTCTAGAGGGAGTGGGCAAGTTTGCCCTGTACAAGCCAATATTTCTGAGTTGATCGACTCCTACATGACTATCAGACAGGTTCTATAAGCCATGGCTCTTTGTTTTGTTTTTTGTATGATAAATTATCTGCTTTATTGCTTTATTAACTATGTGTTCCTTGTGTTTTCTGTGTTCAAAGATATTCCCTGGATGATGAGGAGTCTGTTTATGAACAAGAAGAGACTGGGTGGAAGAATATTCATGGGGATGTTTTTAGATATCCAAAGCACAAGTCTTGGTTTGCTGCCATTCTTGGGTCTGGCACTCAACTGTTGGCGCTGTAAGCTCACTTTCAGAAGTGTCTTACTTGATACTAATTTCCAATTCTCTCCATGCAGCACCAACCCCCCACCCCCTGCCCAACCAAAAAAGAAAAAAAAACTCTCTTTCTCTCTCTTCCCTTAGTTGAGAACTCTATTTATCTTTCAAGAAAAATATTTGAAGGAGTGAAAAATGGAGGATCTGCAGTTCTATGGTTTTTTGCCTCGTGAAATTAACCTAGGTGGTGAATTGCTCATCATGTATGTCAATGTGCTTATTTAGTTTATAATGGGTTATTTCCATATGTTTCCACCAGTGCAATCTTCATCTTTATCCTGGGTCTTGTTGGTGTCTTCTATCCATACAACAAAGGAGTTCTATCCACTGCTTTGATTGTTATATATGCACTTACATCCAGCATTGCAGGCTACACTGCAACCTCCTTCTATTGCCAGCTTGACGGAACAAATTGGGTGAGCATCCATTCTCACAAGTGATATCTAATGGTCTCATATTTTTTTCCACAATCCCATGTTATCTGATTTTTTTTTTTTAACAGGTGAGATGCCTCTTGTTGACTGGGTGCCTCTTTCCTGCCCCTTTGTTCCTCATGTTTTGCTTCCTTAACAATGTTGCTCTGGTGTACAACTTCGCAACTGCTTTGCCATTTAGTGCCATTGTTGCGATTGTTCTCATGTGGTCCTTTGTGATGTCTCCATTGCTCGTTTTGGGAGGGATTGCTGGTAAAAATAACAAGACTGAATTCCAAGCTCCTTGCCGCACTACAAAATGCCCAAGAGAGATTCCACCTTTGCCATGGTATCAAAAGACTATTCCTCAAATGGTGATAGCTGGAGTTTTGCCCTTCATTGCCATCTACATGGAGCTATTCCTTGTATTAGCTAGCATGTGGGGTCACAAGATTTATTATACATATGGCGTCCTCTTTATGGTATTTGTTGTTCTTGTTATTGTCACTGCGTTCGTTGCTATTGCATTGGTATACTTCCAGTTGGCTGCAGAAGACCATGAATGGTGGTGGAGGTAAATCGATGAACATAATTATTTTTATTGGTGTCATTGCCTTCTTTTGTGATGTTGGTGTCTATTTGGGTTCGATCACTTGTTCACCAAAATCTAGGGAACTTTTCTTTTTCTTGCTTTCTTATTTTTATATAATTTACAGTATATGCAGGAGGTTACCAGTCCTTCCATTTTCTACAAGTTCGTTAACATGGTTTGTGTGTGTATATGCGTGCGTAATGTGTGCTAGTTTGCTACTTCTATCACTAGAGCATGGATGACACTTGTTGAATCTTTTTGTAGCCAACTTTCTTTGGATAAATTTTTGCGTTTTTCTCCTCTGGCGACATTTCCATTTGCTTTTAGTTTTTGGGCGATCCTGTTTTTCCATAGCGGCCATTAGTCCACAAAACTTAGAAGCTTGGAAACAAATTTCTCTCGTGTTGTCTAGATAGACCCTTGCTCAGAAATATTCATTGAAGCAATGTTTGATTTCAAATTTTTTTTTTGCAATGGGCTTGTTTGAAACTTGAGAGATCAAAGAAGGCTGGAGAGACTTACCCACTCGTTCCTTTGAGTATGGTTTTTTTTTTTTAAATATCTGGGGATTAATTTAATTACTTTTTCCTTGCCACTTTGTACTTTCTCATGAGCTTCTTTTGCAGGTCTGTATTACGTGGGGGTTCGACTAGCCTTTTCATTTTTGGCCAGTGCTTGTATTATTACTTTGCACGTACAGACATGTCCGGGCTCATGCAAACGTCCTCGTTCTTTGGATACATGGCTTGCATATGCTATGGGATCTTCCTCTTGCTCGGAACAGTTGGTTTCTATATATCTTTGGTGCTTGTGCGATACTTATATGGGTCAATTAAGTGTGAGTAGTTTACTCTTTGGATTTTGTTTGGTGCCTATGCACATACTTTCTTCTCCCATTTACCCAATGATTTGGCTAAATAAATAATGCTGAGTATACTAGACAATTGTTATTGGGTCAATAACTCAGAACTTGGAATTAGTAGGGCTTCGGTGAGGCCTCTGTTATTAATCACCTTAGTTTGGGGATGACGAGCTTTTATTATCAGGTAAAGGTTCTTTGTGGCTGTCTTCTATCTGGGAGAATTCTTAGGTTTACTAAGAAAGTGCAATGTATGTATTATTAGCAACTCCTTTCTTCTGAATGAGAGCTTACCTTACTTATTTGATGATCAGCATGTCATGCCTTTGGAGTTCCCTTTTTTCACTCATTCTTTGATTCTTTTATTTACCACAAGAGAGAGCGTTTCAATTTGATCTTGCTGAATAGAACTGTATTAGCTCGTATCAATGAATAAAAGGTATCATACAGAAGCTTATTATTTTAAGTTAATCTCAATTTAGGCACCTTAGTTCATACTTCATACTATACCTAGTTATATTTTATTTTTATTTAAAGAAAAAATGTTCCTCCATGTAGGGAATTTTGGAGTGCTAATAAATTATTCTTGCATATATTTATCTCTCGGAAACTCCCCTCACACTAAAGTTTCCTTGCATATGTGAGATTAGGATAAACATTTGAATATTAGGTTTTTTCTTTTTATTTTATGTTTTATTTATTTTAAGTTTGTTAGTTTTAAATAAAATAAGAAGCACACTTTCTTTTCTTAAAAATTTAAATTTTTATTGTGTTACAGTTTTTTAAAATTATTTTAGTTTTTGTGGAGCTAATCTTATTAATAGGAGTCTTCATATTGTGGAAGGAGATGCATGCTACATGCCATTGGCAATGTTGAATGATAAGCATGGCCACCTTGAGAAGTTTGATATCCTATCTTTTGGAGCCCTCCTTATTTGAAGGTTTCTGGTTCTCAGTTCTCTAAGATTTGGAAGGGGAAGCTCTCATTGCTTTCTGGATATTCTCTTCCATTTCAAAATTTATTGAAGCTAAGAGGCTTGTTTTTTTTAACATTGATTCTTTTGTCTGTCCTTTCATCCTCCTTTTTTTTTTTCTTTATTTCATGTAAAAATATTCTTTTTTTTCTTATACATCAAAATATGCTTAAATTATATCCAGAAACAGTAAACTCAAGTATAATTTTAGAACAGTACCACCTGAAATTGTAGTTTCTTGAGACTCAACGAGTGAGATTGTTGATCTATTGCAAAATGTTGACTACAAAGAAAAAAAAAGGAGTTTTGAGATGCAACCAAGGGATTCTGAGACTTGGAATCATGTTTGAACTGATCCTTATCTGGAAATTGTACCTTTCTAAGAGAGAAACCCAGGCTGCTGCCATCTTGGAACAATTAAAATCCAGAATGAATGAATGGTTTTTTACTTCCTTTCCCTACTAATGGAAAAGGAATATTGTTTATGCTAATTACCCCAAAAAAAAAAAAAAAAAGTCTAAAATAGCACATGTATTTTAGAGGCAAAATTACAGAAATCGCCCAAGTATACACTTCCTATGCAACTTACCCCAATCCAACCTTTTCTCTCATTTTTTACCCCAAAACATATTTTCCTCGCAAATACCCACACAACCCAAGAAAAACAAAAAAAAGACTAAACTACTCTAACACTTTTACCCACACCTCTCTCTCCTCTTTCCCTCGTCCAGTCAAAACTGTGGTTTACCAATCAAAACTGGGTCTAGCAGTCAAAACAAGCGGTCCGAGACTTTTTGTCCTGGTCAAAACTGCGGTCCGGCAGTCTAAACAAGCGATCCGACACTTTTCGTTCTTGTCAAAACTGCGATCCGATAGCATAGATATGCGGTCTGGCACTTTCGTTCTGGTCAAACTTGTGGCCTGGCAAATTGAATAAGTGGTCTAACATTGTTGTTTTTGGACAAAAATGTCGTTCGGCAAAACAAATCCACGCTCCAGCACTTTTTTTTCTGGGTGCGGTTTGACAAATTGAACAAGCAGTCCGGCACATTTGCTTGGACACAATGCGGTCCGGCAGAGAATGAATGCGATTCGTCATGTTTTTTCAGTTTAATGCGATCCGGCAATGGACTCATGGCTGTCTGGCAGCCCATGTGGCCTTTGGTACTATACGTATGCCCACGTGAATGTTCGGCCAAAATTAATTTTTTTGTATGAAAAGGGCATTTTCATAAAAAAAATGTGTCTTTTTGTACTTGGGGGTATTTGCTAAGAAAGTAAATTTTGGAGAAAAATATGGGAGAAAAGTTAAGTTGGAGGTAAGTTGCATAAAAAGTATATTATTGGGGGTTATTTGTACTTTCCGTATTTTCAACTTATACGGATCATTCACTCGAACTTGTATTTTAAGTTACAAATGAACATCATTAGTTATTCTTCTGATTTTCTTTTATTCAAACTTGCAGTTTGTTTTATATTTAATTATTCTATTTCTTATCAGTGATGGATGTTTCTCAATCTTGGCTTCAACCTCTGTGTACACTTAATGGCTTCAACCTCTGTGTACACTTAATGAATGATCATGCCAAGAGTATGAAATTTTGTTCTAGATGAGCTAATTCTTATTACACAACCAGTTTGGCCACTTTCGACTTAAAAGAAATTAAGAATTTGGTGAGAGAAGAGAGAGAGAGAGAGAGAGAGAGATTGCTTTTGTTGGTTGCCTGAGGTAAAGTTTGGCACTGATCATAATCTGGAGAGAGAGAGAGAGATTTAAACATTCAGAAAAAGAAAAAAGGGCAAAGGAGGGAGGGGGTTGAGTGCATATAATTTTGTTTCCTGTAACTTTTGAGGGAAAAGGTGTTCAAGTTTTGTACAAGTAACATTTCCTTCCTATATGCAATGTCTACTGCATTGCCGGTAGTTCAACCTGTGTTACATTAATCAATGTGCAGCTATTAAATATTCTTGAATTTTTTTGGAAATATATAAAACAATTATATTAATAATTATCATCAGAGTTTTATTTTAATTATTTGAAGTCAGCTACACGAATCATGATCCGTCATTCTACTTTAACAAGGGCCATACTCTCAGTAAGACTATAAAACCTCGTATCTTTTCTCACTACTTTCATCTATATCTTTTTGGACCCTCTTCTTGCTTTTTACATGAAAACAAAGTCCACCTCCTAACCAGTACAGTATTGGGTCTACTTTACATATTGTCAGCTCATCTAAGTCAACTTGCCATCATCTTAGTGCCTATTAAAACTACATCTATATTCTCTCGAAGATATTATTTTGAATTCTATCATTTTTTATATTTCTATTCATCCATCTCAAAAATTATATAGAGTAATAGTTGTTAAAAAATGTGGAAGTATTAAGCTCCACACAAACTTAAAAAAAGAAAAATGGAATAAAGGAGAAAAATACAATATAATCCCATATAATCATGATACTGACATTGACAATACCGTTTATCTCCATGCAATCAATGAGTAAAGGGGTAATGGAGACCGGAGACATGACTCAATTAATTAAACCCTTGGTGGGAACCACTACTCTCTATCACCATCCAACCTATTGATGGGATGGTGATAAACCCATAATGATAAAATAGATAATATTCTACAGGCCCAAGGAAAAAAGGATTTCTTGTACCTCTCTTTAGAAGTTTAAAATGCTATGAATTCTTGCATACACTGTGATTTTCATTTCTTATATTTATAGGATCATAAATGCTAGTGAAAGAAAAGGGTTAAATTGTCAAGATTTTATCGTTGATTTCAGGGCACAGGAAATATCCGTTCACTCTATCATGACGAACTTTGGGATTTTCATTGTAATAAATTGCAAGACACTTCTATAAAGTGTTCATATGATTTTCATTATAATAAATTACAAGACACTTCTATAAAAGTGTTGACCTGTATTGAAAGTTGATGACATAATTCGACTTGCTGGTTAAAGTATTGATCATGTGTCTTTAAGTTTCGAGACTTGTCTCAATGTTGACATGACACCAAGCTAAAAAAGTAAGGGGTCTAATAACATCGCTTGGATCCAAACTCCTGGATTTAATTGAGTTGGCATGTCTCTAAACCTTGTCTGAATTGGACTTGTTTATGGAGGATTTTGGACCGGGCTTCACATCGTTTCATCGAACTTCAATTGGTAGGCATGGGTTTTTTTTGGGTGAGTCATTGGGAAGAGTAGCCCCTACTCTTGGTAGGAATTGAGCCTAGCGTTGCAAATTGTTAGGCTTGGGTTAGGGTTGACCAAAGCTAACCCCGGTTGGTTTGAAGCCCTAGACAAGTACACATGTCAACTCAATTAGTAGTTAATAGCATAGATTAGGGATTGTAGAAAAGGTATTTGATGAGACCGTTGTGTCATGCATGTTTCTAAATTTTCTAGGGAATTTTTGGTTCACATGAAAATATTTTCATGTGAAATTTTTCTCTCATGTGGTTAGGTGTGTGAGAATATTTTCACATCATTTAGTTGCCAATTGGTGTAAAAAGATACATAGGGATCAGTTTGTGTGAAAATATTCCTACACCTAATAACATATGTGAATTCTTTTATATGAAAATATGAAAATATTTCACAAAAAATATTTTCACGCAAAACAAATATTCGACTTGAAATGCATATCAAATCATTTAACTTCATATTTCTCTCCAATCAATGAATCCAGAGCTCGAAAACTATGCAAATCTCATGATTAAGGAAAATTGAAATGTATGATGCCAAACACAAAAGAAATGAATTTCTTCGAATTCATGATAGTAGTAGCCACATAATATCAAACTTTGAATCCACAGTCAACTTCGCATCTAAATCCATCACTAACATAAATTTGGAAGGGTGAACTAAGTGTAATAGATGTCTCACTTTTACTGTTATACATAAATTTGGCAGCTTGGGTGTATCATCAATTGGTCCAAGAAGATGGGAAGTTATAAAAAATATCTTTATATATTTCAAAGATTAAAAAATACTATTTTTTTTTAAAACTTATGTCCATACGCCGTACCTAATAATTTTTTTTAAACCTAACATGGCCACGATGCTCAAGGCTTCCCCGCTGAGCTTTTTCCTTGAGCATCACGGATCTGTTAGAGCCGTCATGTCCTTTTCTTGGATGCCTTGAGTGCATCCAAGGCACCCAATGTGGGGCCTGGCATCATGGGCCGTGATGGTGCATCAGGCTCTTAGGTTGTTGATGGTGCATAGTAGCTTTGTTAGGGTCGTGATGCCCAAAAAGAGCTTGGTGGGCGAGTTCTTGGGCATCATGATTCTGCTGGGGCTGTGAAGAGTATTTTGGGGTTAGAAAAAGGGAAAATTGTTTCATGTGGGCTGGATTGCATTTCGATATATGCGGTCCAGAAAATGTAAAGCATCTATCTTAAAGATGGATGCATGTATGTGTTCCATCTAAAAACAATAGAAACCAACTGTCCAAATGTTTACTTATTAGAATTATTATTTTTAGTTTTTAAAGTTTATTTATTTTTTCATATTCATGATCACCATGTTAGAGATTATATGTCCTTAAAAATTAAGTTTTAAAATCCATCTCAAAAATAAATTTATCAAGAGGCCCGCATAGAAACCTGATCCTAAAAAAAATGGTTGGGTATGGATGTAGTTTTTTATTTTTTATTTTTTACATTTTGAAATCTTTTTTAAAAAGGAAAAAGTTTATATATGGTTGCATCCTTAAAATATAGAGTTAAAGATGCACCTGAAAAATCCATCGAAAAATGTTGTTTTAATGTTGAAAAGCCCTCTAATTGATCATCTCGATATCGAGATGTATGAATATTAAAAAATACAAATTTGAATCCTAGAAATAGTGCATCTTGCAACACATTATCTAGGCCGTCCATTTTCACGATTTTCATATGTTTATAGATCTTCTTGATTTTAACTATTTTTGAAGTTTAAAATTTTATAGAGAGATATGAAAATAGATTTTGAGATATTTTTAAGATTTTTTTATGTCGAAATTACTTGTTATGATAAAATTTGGAAATGAGCCTTAATTGATTTGTTTAAAGTTGCAACCTTACACAAATCACACCTTTTTAAAAAAGGGGAAAGTTTATATAGAGCTTAGGCTCTACACAATCAAGTTAGAGCCTACCTCAAAACTTTCACTAGAAGAGGTTGTTTTGATGCACAAATATCATCAAATTGATCATCTTGACATCAAGATGCATGGACATAAGAAAAAAATGGATTTCAAGTTTGGAATTGGTGCATCTAGTAACACATTTTTTGGACCGTCAATTTTCAAAATTTTCAAGTTTTCATAGATCCGTCGATCTACACTATTTTTGAAGCTTTAAATTTATAACTAAAGATGAAAATATAAGTTAAAGTTATCACCAAGCTTTCTAGCATTCAAACCATATTCAGGAAGTTTTACTCTTCTTTGAAACTTATAATATGTGGGGGACTGGACAATCGTTACTTCTGCTGCAATTACATTATTTTGTTTTATCCAATGTTTAAAAAGTCGACAGCTCGAGTTGTCACCCTCGTGATTCTGGAGGAAAACCTCAGAATTGCTCCTGAGTCTCCCTCCTTACCCTAAATTTTTACGTTAAAAGGACTCACCGGATTACTTGGGCTTGGGACCGCTGCAATTTCAGGCCTGAGTCCAAGTTTTTGAGCACTGGTTTTAACTATTTGAAAATAAATAAGTTAAATGAATTGACAGGTTTCCTTATTTTCCTTTTTCTTTTTTTTTCTTGTTCTTGTGATGGCAGTGAACATGGCAGTGTGTTGTTAATTAGCAGTTCCTTTTGGTTTATGTTGCGGATTTTAGTCTTGATCAATAAACTGAAGTGATATATTACTTTAGCTTACATGTGCAGATGTGCTTAAGCTTTGCTATATTTACTGGGCCTGGATATGCTGCCCCTCCTCTCTTCAATGGGGCACTCATTTGCAATCCATAAAATTACAAATGACTTCTTAACATTGAAATCTATTTTTTTTTTCTTAATGTTAAATCTATGGATAAGCTAGTGTTTGCAAAATCGAACCAGAACGGTTAACTGGTCATGAGCCTAGGAGCAGTTCGAACCGAAACCGGACTAACCGGGGAGGTTAACCGGACTAACCGATCAAGTAGATTTTTTATTTATTTAAAAAAAGGTAAAAAACCCCCAAAATATTTTAAAAAATAAAAAAAATAGAAAGACTTAGATTAGATTATATATGAGCTTTTTTTTCTTTTTCTTTTCATCTTCTAGACTGGTCATATATTAGTCATTTGGATCAAGTTGCATCAACATCATAAGGTGCAGACAATTCAGGGCTTCAATAGAGCAATAGAAAATTCCAGCAAATTCACAAGACTTCTACAGTAATTCAATAGATTATCACTTAATAACAATAAGTAGTGTTGCGATAAATATATCGGTACATATAAAGTCTAGCCTAATGAAATGTTATATATCGAGTTCGTAACTATTCCAAAGTCTAAACTAGATGTGGCTGGAAATTTGTGATGAATATAATTGTGCCAACCTGGAAAAAGATACGAACTTAACCAAAAAACGTGAATGTTTTGATACTATTCAGTCAACACAAACTCACTCCACATTTCCACACTGAAGAAGAAAGTAGAACAAAAAAATATACTTTTATAAAAAAAATATATAACATTACAAGGAATCTCACAAGCTCACCAAAAAGATATAACATTAAAAGGAAATAAATATTTTTTTTGGCATATTCGTCACAAAAAAAAAAAAACATATTTTTGTAAAAAAAAATATGACATTAAAAACAATCCAAGAAGTTCATAAAAAATATATAACATTAAAAAGAAAAAAATATTTTTCTCATATTCATCACAAAAAATATATTTTTGTATATATATATATATAAAGTGATCACAATATATATATATATATATATATATATATATAAAGATTTTTGCAAAATGAGCCAGCTAATTCAGTGGATGTCGCAGAGGACAAGGAAATGGATGTGGACTTTACATATACTGTGAAATGGAAGGTAACTGATATCCCTTTCGAAAGAAGGATGGATACGTACTCACTTGGGCCATACCGTAACAAGATACAATGGTTCTCTACTATAAAAACATGTGCTATTGTCATCCTCTTAAGTGGGATTCTTGCTACCATTCTTATGCGATTTCTTAAGGATGACTTTGTTAAGTAATGATCTTCTTTGGTTTGGTACTTGAATTATCTGCTTCATTCCTTTACCTATCTTCTTTCTTATGTTTTGTGATCTCAAAGATACTCTCTCAATGAGGAGCATGCTGATGATCTAGAGGACACTGGTTGGAAGAATATCCATGGGGATGTCTTCAGATATCCCAAGTATAAGTCTTTGTTTGCAGCTATTATTGAGTCTGGCACCCAACTCTTCAAACTGTAAGTTTGTTTTATGTGGTTATCATATGTGATGTTTATCTCTCATCTCTTTTTGTAAGTACTTTTGAAACATAGGGTCCCCCTCGTTCCCGGCCACCCTCCCCCTCGCTTTTCTCTCTTTGCCAACCTTCCCCCTTTCTTTTTTCTCTTTCTTTGTATACCTACTTCTGTTGCCAAAATAGCCATTAATATTTTAAAGGGAAAATTCATTAAAATGGTGTCGTCGCCTCAAAAAATCATTGATGTGGTTAAATCGACAATTTTACCAATGAAGTGGTTACCTTTTTAAAATTCTTCATTCAAGTACCTCCTCAATGTTTTTATTAAAAAAAGGCCCAAATTTCCCTTGATGTAGTTCTGGAGCAAGTGTGGACATTAGGTAATTTGACTCACTCAAGTCACTTGAGGCAAATGATCTAAATACCCCAACCTGTTCTAGGTTCCAAACCTGTGACATGCTTTTATTATTAAGTAATATTGTTTGGGGTTTCAAACCCAGAACAAGTGGCGGGCACTTTGGTAATTTGGCCCCAATTAAGTCACCGGAGCCAAAATATTTAAATGCCCTTGCATCTTCTAGGATTCAAACCCAAAACAAAACTCTTTTTTAGTGAAAACCTATTATGGGTTTGGACCCAAGACAAGCAGTGGTATTTATGTTATTTGCCTCCAGTAACTTAAGTTGCCAAACCTCCCAAATGGCCTCACTTTGTCAAGGTTCCAAACCGTGAAGGGTGGGCATTTTCTAGCACAATGATTGAGAAGGTACCTGGGTGAAATGATTATTAAAAAAAAATCACGTTGATGATAACTTAGCTTATCTAACTGCCACATTGATTTTTTGAAGCGGTTTTGACCGTTTTATGATAGTTTCCCTATTTCCAAAGGCACATGGGAATGTACAATAATATGTTGCTTGTTGGCTTACCTTGTGTAATTCACTTTGATGCTGACTTGCTTGATTCTCTATATTAGAATGCCTGTTTGATTCCTTTTTAAGCCTTTCTGGGTTTTTTGGTTTGTGGTTTAACAGTATGATCTTCATCCTTATCCTGGGTCTTGTTGGTGTGTTCTATTCATACAACAGAGGAGTTCTATCCACTTGCCTTGTTGTCATATATGCACTCACTTCTGGCATTGCAGGCTACACTGCGACCTCTTTCTATTGTCAACTTGAAGGAACCAACTGGGTACATGTCTACTTTTGTGATATGTGCCTTTTAATTTTCCATTTCATTGCAGACATGGTCAGTTTCATTCTTTTTTAAGTAATTTCTAGAACTTCACCTTTCAAGCTGAGCTGTGAGACAGGAGAAAATCAAATGAGTTTGTCCAAGACTGCATAATTATTTGGGCAATCATTTTGGGCCATGAGTCACAGATCCATGTTTTTTTTTTGATATCACAGGTGAGGAATCTCCTGCTGACGTGTTGACTGTTTTCCGGACCTTTATTTCTAACATTTTGCTTCGTAAACACTGTTGCAATTGTGTATCATGCCACTGCTGCACTTCCATTTGGTACCATTGTTGTGATTATTCTCATATGGTCCTTGGTGATGTCTCCCCTGCTTGTTGCGAGTGGGATTCTGGGTAAAAATTGCAAGGCTGAATTTCAAGCTCCTTGCCGCACTACGAAATATCCACGAGAGATTCCACCTATGTCGTGGCATCGACAAACTATTCCACAGATGGCCCTGGCTGGAGTTTTGCCCTCCACTGCCATCTATATGGAGCTCTATTACACATTTGCTAGCATATGGGGTCATAGAATTTACTATACATATGGCATCCTCGTTGTAGCGTTCATCATGCTTATTGTTGTCACTGCAGTCGTTACTATTGCGTTGACATACTTTCAGCTGGCTGCAGAAGACCACAAATGGTGGTGGAGGTAAGGCCATCACTTATTTGTTACCAATATGTGGATTTGTTTGTGACATTAGTAGGCATTTGCTTCAGGGATTCAACGAGTTATTTGTTAGTATATGGAGTTTATTTTCCTCTCTTTATTTTACCTTCATTTTTCGTGTATGTTAAATGTTGTTATGTTGCTTTTTTATCTTCTCGGGATTTGGATTTGGCTCACACACATTTGATGTACATTCTGCATGAATTTTTTATTTGTTGTTTGTTTCTTAAGAGAGCATGATCCCCTAGTGAATGTGCTTCCATATTTTTTTCTTTCATCAAATTCGAACTCGGCACCTTGCAAGTGCAGCCCCTTTCAGATTCCATTTCATACCCTCTGCAGGCTTTTATGATTGTCTATAGCATCCCCTATTAGTGCTTCCTTGAAAGTCCTTTTGAGAGCATCTCTGCTCTGACTGATATTCGGCCATTGCTTTTCACTCTTCAAAGAGCTTCTGACCAACAAACCCCTATTCTTTTCGTTCTGGAACCTCCAGATGATAATGGAAGATGTGTTCCTCTAGAATGACATTTGGCTTTCTTCCCTTAGAACTACAAATTGTTGCTTATAATGAAGTGGGCAGATAGGTTTGGGGGCCCCCCATGAATTTGCACTATGTAGAATGAAAGCATTACCATTTCAGGTATTAATAACTGGATATTTCTTTGTCCTCCTAACTATTGCTGGTTCTGATGGAAAATTTTGAATATTTGCTTTTGAAGTTGTTATTGGGATATTGATTGAATTCCAAAGAGTACAAATATTGAGTCTAAAGAATAGGAATATTCTCCTAATGCTTATCTGGTTGAATTAATTCTCTTTTTTTTTTTCCTAATGCTTTTCTGGCAGAATTGAAAGATCAGCCCCAACTTTATGGTTGATTCAACGGTCTAATTCTTTTCCTTGGATGTGCAACTTCCTTTCCTAGTGATGTTAAAAGCTAAAAACTGGTCCCTTGTTGGCAGTGGTGCCATTTATCACATCATGATTTTTTAGGTGTCTTTCGAGTTGCAGGAGTATTTATGATACATGTCACCTTTATAAAAAGGAAAAAGTGTCGATGAGTATTTACAGCATAGAGCAGCGGTCCATGCACATACTAAACCCATTCTTGCCCGTATGAACAACTTCCTGGCCAAGCTTAGGTTAGAATACAAGGAGTATTTGCATCAAGTCTGTGCTGAATGGAATTTCTTAGAACTGTGAACTGCTGGTCGCATCTACTTGGCTTGTCCTTGGTTTATAAAAGGTTCCCTTTTCTCATATGAATGCTTATTTTTGGTGATACGTAACTGAGGTTTGGCCGTCTGATATGCAAATTTCCATGTGTCATAATAAAAGCCCTAGATATTTGAAATTGGCCATGAGAACATCAAATAATTGTCTTGGGAGTGCGTAATGCTTCATTGTAATGCATATCTATTATAGTTTGGTTTGGAGGACTAATTGCTTTTTTTTTTTTTTTGAATAAAGGTGAATGGAGGACTAATTACTTCTCATGTCCACTATGATTTGAAGATCTGTATTTTGTGGGGGCTCGGCTGGCTTATTCATCTTTGGCTACTGTTTCTAGTATTACTATATACAAACAGATATGTCAGGGTTTATGCAGTTATCCTTCTTCTTTGGGTACATGGCATGCATATGTTATGGTTTCTTTCTCGTGCTCGGGACTGTGGGTTTTTATGCATCTTTGTTGTTTGTTCGTCACATATACCGGTCGATCAAGTGCGAGTAGCTCTGGTCTTCGCATAATCCGATGATTATATTAAAGGCGGGTACTTTTCTTCTCATAACCTATCTTTCTTGTTTTGGTTGTAGATATGAGTTTGTAAATGTGAGTTTTTTCCTCCCTTATTAACAGAAACTACATTGTCAAATCTCATTCCCAGGAATTTGTCATGTAGGGTATTGATAGATTTTGAAAAAATTCATTTTCCATAGAGAGTTCTTGAGCAAACATTGAAACAGGAATGGGGGGAGGAAAAAAAAAAAAAAAAGCAAAAAGAGAAATTTTTATATATATATATATATATATATATATATATATATATATAAGGGTTGTATGCTATAAGACCATTTATTTTTAGTACAAAGAGATCACAATCATTTAACCATTGGATGTGAAATCTAATAGTTGAATGTGTGTCACAACTTTCAAGAGATTTTATTTTAGACTTTGTACCCAAACAATGACACAACCTCAACCACCCGATTTCTAATCTAACGATCAATGGTAATTGTGACTTTCTTGTATCAAAAGTAGATGGTCTCATTGTATGCATTTTCTATATATAAAAGGTTATACTGTCGTATTCCCTGTTTATTTTTAAGTCTCGAATGTCCATGGACTTCAGCATATATTCTTATGAAAACATAACCTTTACTCTTATTGGAAACTTACCTTTATGGTTAAGTATGATTTATTTTTCATTTAGAAAAATTGCAGAAGTCATCCCTAAAAATATTTCTTTTCAAAATTGCACCACAGACAAGACAATGGTATAATTGTCACACAATTTACAAGTAGGTGAATTGGGGCAACGTGTATAGTTTGTGGTTTTAGCTGTTGCTTTTTTGCGAGATTTGTAGTTTCTAATAACTTAATATTGGCTGCAGGTGTTGAGGATGTCTTAACTGAGATAATGTTCAGATTTCCACTGAAAATTCCATATATATATTTTTGGAAAGAGGTTTCTCTTCACTTATTGCATTCCAATCCACTATTCCTTCTGTTTGAATTGTTCATAATGAACTTTTTGAAACAACTGCATGTGCCTTGGGTGCGTGAGAGAGCGAGTTGCTACAGATGACTTAGGGCCTATAGATGCAAGATTTAAAGTTGTTCTCTCAAACAAAAAAAATGACAGGTTTTCTTAAGCTGAATTTGAAAATCTTGCCATTTTACCGTATTATGTACATGAACAGTTTGATAGTACTGGAAGAGAGAGAACAAGAGATCTCTCACCTCTTTGCAAGATCAACCTCCTCAACCCAAGTAATCCGTAACTCTTCTCTTCTCCAACAGCCAAATCCAAGAAACCCAACATGGCTTCCTATCAACCTTCATGCAGATCTCCCCACACAAATACCATCAATAATCCGATGCACGAAACCTCCTTTAATGGACGAAATTGTGACCTTGCCTTTGTAGAAAATGTAAAATTTCAGGTACAAAACACAAGGTTCCATCCATTAATAAAAGTCTCCAAATAAGAATATTCAGGTTGAGATAAAAAAAATTGCTTTAGAAATCTTTGGAAGCAAAGTGGTTTGGGCCATTGGAAAACTAGGGTTCTGAAGCGCTCTACTCTTCAAGTGTGTATTAGAGAACTTACTGGTTTCTGACTCTCGTTACGTGATGGAACCATGACACCGGCCCCTTTCTCTCTCTCTCTCAATGAAATGGACGGTCTTGATTCCTATTATACGATGGAAAAATTAATCCAACTCCTTTTCTTCTCTCTAAAATGGGTTGATCGGATTCTTGTTATATGAAGAAATGAATTTTTATGTAATTTTTCTCACTAAATTGTAAATGGTTGTTGAATTTTACGTGCTCCTCCAATACATCAGGATACGAAATTGAAAATTTGCAAATTGAAAATTTGCAAATTGAAAAGAAAACTGAGACATTCATATAGAGCTTCGCCTGATTTTCCTCATCAATCAATTTCGAGAAAAGTTGTTTCATTCTTAGACATTGCTCATTAATAATCTTCTTGTATCCCCTCTTCTTCCATTTTCATGGAACAAGAAGCTTGCAGTTCTCTCCAAGAAAACCCTTCGATTCTTCTTTCTAGAGGTAATAGATTGAAACATAGCTCTTTTTGCCCTTCATGAAACCACAATCTTGCAGTAGTGCTCCCCAGGAAAAATCCTTTTCTTCTAAGAGAGAGAGAGAGAGAGAGAGAGAAGTGTATCTAAAAAGTCGCAATAACCAAACGCATTGGAAAATTTTATTGGCTCGCCATCCCAAAAATCAGCAAAGTTGGGCACATCAAAGTTGGCACAGTGAGGCAGGTATTGTTTGGACGAGTGATTAAAAAAACGTCGAATCGAATCGGACTCGGTTCGATTAGGGAATTGGCATTCGACGTGTCGAATCGATCAAAAAATAAAGATTTGTCCGGTTCTAAAGAGAACCGAGCGATTTTGTACAGTGACTCGCCGATTCATTATACGGAATCGGCGAGTCCTTTTTAGATACAAATAAAAAATAAAACCAATTTCATGCCAAAATTGCAATAACCAAAGGCATTGGAAAATTTTATTGGCTCGCCATCCCAAAAAATCAGCAAATTTGGGCACATCAAAGTTGGCACAGGGAGGCAGGTATTCTTTGGACAAGTGATTAAAAACATGCCGAGTCGAACCGGACTCGGTTCGACTCGGGAATTGGCACTGGACGTGCCGAATTGATCAAAAAACACGGAATCGCCCGGTTTTAGAGAGAACCGGGCGATTTTGTACAGTGACTCACCGATTTACTGTACGGAATCGGTGAGTCCCGTGAAGAACACGGGCTGCACAATGTTCTTCACGAGATTCTTCAAAATTTGTCATTTTTTGATCATTTTTTTTGTTTTTTTGCCCTGTGATCGAATATGCAGGCTTTAGACAACTTTTTTCAGCCTTTTCATGGATTAAATGGTGGAGAAATTTCGCTTTTTTTTATCATGAAAGTTGGGTTTTTAGGGTTTCTGCCTTCCCTTGTGTTTCATGCCAAATAGGGCATGAATCTATGAATATTTGTAAGCATTTTGATCGTAAAATTGTTCATCAAAACATTCTGTTACGAATTTGTGAGAAAAACAAAGTAATTTGGAGATTGAAGGCTCGGGTTCACGAAACCAGGTATGAACTTTGGGTTTTTTTTTTTTCCCGCCATATGATCAATTTCACTACATATTTTGAAATTAATGAGTTACATTTATACGGTTTTTAATCGTTATTGTGTCTTTTATCATTGAACATATTCAATTTTGTTTAATTTGCTCAATTACAGCTTGATTTTTTAGATGAACACAGTGATGTCTGTGAAAAAAAATTTCTGCTGTTTTTTTTTTTTTTTTTCCGCCTTTCGATTTTTTGTTCATGATATATTACAATTAATGTGTTAAATTTCTAGGGTTTTTAATCGTTGTAGTCTTGTTTATAATCAGATGTACTCAATTTGATCTGATTTATTCAATTTGAGCTTCATTTTTTAGATTCAATGATTGTTGTTTGTGAAGAACTGCGTTTTTTGTTTTTTTTGCTCATTTTAATCGATTTGATTTGATTTATAGATGATAATGTGTTCAAAATAGGGTTTTGTTTCCTTATATTGTTGTTTATCAGAAAATGTACTCAATTGGATGTAATTTATTCGCTTGGAAGCGGATTTTTTAGTTAAAATGGCTGATGTAAAATGGCTTTGTGAAGAACATAATTTTTTTTTTTTTTTTGTAACCCATTATCAAATTTTTTTTTTGTAATCCATGATCGAATTGTTTTTTTGCTTTTTTTTTGTAATCCATGATCGAATTTTTTGTTTTTTGTTTTTTTCTTTTGTAATCCATGATCGCATTTTTTGTAATCCATGATCGAATTTTTTGAAAATTTGTGATTTTTTTTTTAATCCATGATCGAATTTTTTTTTGTAATCCATGATCGAATTTAATGAAAATTTGCTGTACTTTTTTTTTATCCATGATCGAATTTTTTGAAAAATGATGATTTTCCGAAAAGATGTGAAAATCGTGATAAGGTTTAGATTATCATGAGGTATTAAACCATATTTTAAATTTTCTTGTTAAAGTTTTTGTTGAAAAAATTGTATGTTGATAGATTATTTATGCGAAAAAATGCATGTTATTATATTTTTAATGCAAAACTGTATTTTTTTAATCTGTTGTTAATGCATTTTGAGTTGGAATAACCTATGTTAGGTGGCTTAAGAATTGTTTTTATTTATTTATTTAATTTTGTACATGATGGATTTTATTTTAAAAATCATGATTTTCCGAAAAGATCTGAAAATAGTGACCAGGTTTTGATTATCATGAGGTATTAAACCATATTTTTAGTTTTTATTGTTAAAGTTTTTGTTGAAAAAATTGCATGTTGATAGAATATTTATACAAAAAACATACGTGTTATTATTTTTCTAATGCAAAACTGTATTAAATTTTTTTATGTAGTTTTGCATTAAAAATGTATTTTCAATTTTTAAAATTTTGAACGCAAAAAATACATGTTGTTAAATTGTATTATCGTGAGGAATTAAAGTGAATATCATTGTAAAAAAATCGTGACATATATGACAATTATATTATCCTGCATTTTTTCAATTTTATTACTAATTTTTTAATGCAAAAAATGTATGTTCTTGATAATTGAGTTGTAGCCATGTTTGGAGCTTGCATTTTGTATTATATTATCCTGTACGTTTGTAATTGATATGTACGAAAATATTATTGTCAATAGAGTTATTTTGCAATAACAAATAACAACAAATATGACTACATGAACTACCCCAACATATTATCCTTTTGTGTGACAAAAATTACATGGTAAATGGAAAGAATATATCAATATTCGTATATTCATGGAAAAAAATGAAAATTCTTAATGGAGTACCCTCATTTTCTATTGAATTCCTAAAAAACAATATTTATAATGAATTTTAATAATTTTTTCGGATTTTTTTGAAGCTTTAATCTGACCGATTCACCCGATTTCAGGTCCGGATCGGTTTTTGAGGTGCCTGATCCGGGTCACCGATCCGCTTTTTAAACCATTGGTTTGGACATTCATAGTGAGACTAAGGGATGATACCCTTTCTCATTTAGGATTTGGCAGAGTTGGAATGGATGGGGAAGGTGAAGATTTTGGTGGGAAGAACTTTGGGAACTCTGGAATTGCCCGAGTCTAGGGTTGGCAATGGACCTGGTCTCGACCGGGGACCGAGGGGTAGACCTGTTTTGGGTTCGGATATGGGTCTAAAAATTGGGCCCGACAGGTCAGGTCTTGGTCCGGTTCCAAATCTTGGACCCAAACACTTTGTCTTGGTTTGGGTCTGATAATATTTTTCTGATCCCAGTATATGAAATGTATTTTAAATACATAGATAATTTAATATTTAGGTCGGGTTCAAGTCCAAGTCCGGTGAATTTGGATTTCATTGGGTCGGGGGGTTGTCACTCGTACCTGAGTCTTTTGGTTTTCCAATATTTTGAAGTTTTCTAATTCCTTGTCTGGGGGACTCGGGCTTGGACCCTAGTGATTTGTAGCCAAGCATTGTCTAATATCCGAGGGGGACTCGGGCTTGGACCCTAGTGATTTGTAGCCAAGTATTGTCTAATATCCGAGGGGGACTCGGGCTTGGACCCTAGTGATTTGGAGCCAAGTATTGTCTAATATCCGAAGAAGCCTGGCTCGATCACCCCTAAATTGGTGGTGCTTTGTAGTGATCTCTTTTTCAAGTCTCAACCAAAGTGTACTTGCCAAGTTGGCAAATTCACTTTGGTAAATTTGTATTACCTCAACTTGAAAGATTAATCGTTTCCTATGGACGTTGAGGATATTTGGGAATCAAAACCACCTTTTTTTCATGAAATTTTTGGGGTGGGTTCTAATTTGATTGTTTAGAACCTCAGCTATGTATAAACGTTTTGCCAATGCAAAACCCTATTTCATAAGAAACCTTTTTTTTTTTTTTTTTTTGTACTTTTTAACATAAATGAAATCAAACTTCATATCCTAAGAAAGATGGTTTATGAGATGGATGATTTTACTCTCGAAGTTACACAGGATTATAATCATGCGTTTCAAGAAAAGATGTTGGGAACATTACCCTCAAATTAAGGGCTAACCTCTCGGTAGTTAAACCCTAAATTATGTTTAGACTAAGGTTAAAAAAAATTTATCGGTTACTCGAATCGGTCACACCAATACCCATGTCAAATTGGGGGAATTGGTGGGGAATCGGCGGAATCGGTAATTTTTGTGTCAATTTTTTTTAAAAAAAATCGTTAAAGAAAAAATTGGTTATCTTTTTTTTTTCGCTTGACTCAGTGAAGAATCGGCTGGAATCGGTGAAGAATCGGTGGTTTCGTGCGAATCGGTCGGAATTGGTGGTTCCACGAAAACATTGGTGATTCTACTATTTGGTACTGTATGAATTCTGTTTTTTGGCCTAATCCGGGGTGTCTTGGGCAATTTCCGATTCGGATCATCCAATTCCAAATCGGGACCGATTTTTTAAACCTTGGTTTAGACAAACTCCAACATTCATTCCTAACCAAAGTCTATGGGGCAAAGGTCACCCATACTTTCATGTTAACTCTCCCTATGTCGCAATAAACATTGTCAAAGACCCTTTTATTTCTCTCCTTCCAAATTTCCAAATCATTGCCGCACTCAAAATCCTCAACCCAACTTACCCACCTTTGCTAATAAAGGGAAATTTGTACGTTCAATTATAGTCGCCGCTATCCCTGCCTGAACAATCTGTAAGCAACCAACCCTGAACCCCACTCCCACACTTCCAAAAGAATACTGACAGGAAAGGAAAATGATGACAGGAAAGGAAAATGATGATCCCTAGTCTCTTCATCATTTTTGCATAACATGCACACATTAGCTAACACCTTCGCTCTCTCACTTATGTTAAACATAGTTAATATTCGGTTCATCTATAGTCACCAAAGAAAGCCTGCACCTTACATTAGCTAACACCTTTTATATTAAACATAATTAATATTCGGTTCATCTATAGTGATCAAAGAAAGCCTGCACCTTATGCGGAACTCGCCATTTCAAAATTTTACTCAAAACAAATCTTGACCATCTATATCTATTAGCCAACAACCACGTGTATAAGGATCTCACCATAAAAACTTCTCCCGCATCGAGTTCCCACACTACTGCATCATTTTGTCCATGCTAAGACAGCAGCTAAGGCTCCTGCAAAAGACCTGTAACCTTGTTCAATACTACATCCAATACACGATTATATCAACATCACAAGTTCCAAGATGATTGAAACCCTCTACTGAACACCACAGAAAATATAATTATTTACACATTGGTCTTGTTCAAGTTGGTATTAGACCCTTAACTAGGGTTGGGCTTTAAACTGCTATCATCTTATGTTTAAGAGATAGTAGACATAGACAATTTATGGACTCCTTATTAGGAGCTGTTGAATTTAGTTTCTGTGAAGGACTAATTTATTTTAACTGCTTCCCAGGATTCTCTGTTTCCTTAACCGACCCCCATATTTTGAAAGTCCTTACTCTCAACTTTTTAACCAATGGTTTTGATATGGATGTTAGGTCACAAAATATAGCTGTTACCTATAGGGTATGATATAAGGCTGTGACTACTATCTGTCCAAATGTGATGAGGATTGACTCTAAGGGTCAGACTATTCTTTTCCAGACTAATGTTGAAAAGTACAATTTAATCATCCCCAGAATTATTTCGTGGGATCAGGTAAATCTACCTGAAAGATGGTCCTTACCCTGTGCTGTCCCTCCTAAGCCTGTACAAAATCAAGAAACCAGCCAAATAACCCAATACGCTGAAGGAAAGCTAGAAATTCAATTCAATCATCTCCTTAGAACTTTCCTTAATCAAAACAAGAACTCAAGGCAGCCTCCAAGAATGTCCTTTAGTTCTGAATCATCTAGGATGCATGAGCCCCCTAGAATCTCTTTCTCCTCTGTGCCATAGACAAAAGCTGCAAAGGGAAAAAATAATAAAGATGTTGTCGTAGAAGGGCTTGATCAGCTTAAAAACCAACAAATTGTCCAACCTACTTATAAGGTAGAAAGCCCTTCAACACAGAATGATAAAGATTCTGATGGCTCACAAGGACCGACTTTTCTGACATGGGATACAATTCCCATATCCTGAAGGGTCTATTAATATGCTTGAAGTTGAAAAATCCGAAATCAACTACAAACTCTTAGGGCAAGATTTTTACTCTGAAGAAAATAAAGAAATAAGAGAATGGTTTCTTAAGCATAGCAAACCCCTTAAAAAATTCCTTGATGATGAATATATCAGGACTATGATAAAAAACAAAATTAATATAAGGTTTTTTACCTGGTTGAAATATTATATGGACTCAAATGGTAAAAGAATTTCTTGCTAACTTGTATACTCCTAAAATTAGGAATCCTGAACTATTGCCATCCTTACAAAGATATATAAAACTTATAAGACTCCGAATGGAGATGAAGAAAGTATCCATCCTCCTGAAGCAGCCGTTGATTTACCTAAATCTAGGGTTGTTCCTTATAAGCAAACCTATACCGCTAAAGATGAGGGGATGTTACAAAGACCTGCAAATTTAGAGAGTCTTAATCATCTGATTGAACATAATAATTATACTAATATATTATTACAAAGTATAGGTCAACAAACTACAAGAATAGAAGAAAGCCTAAATAATAGGCCATCTACTTCAACACAAATCCAACCTCTTGAGGAAAAAGAGAAACTTAAACCCGTCCTATTCCAACCTGCTATTCCTCTTTCTAATAAAACTTTTGAACTTGGACCAACCCTCAAAGAGGAGAATGAAGTCTTCGATGAATTGGTTAACAGACTTGTTACTCTTAAAATAAGTGATGAAAAAGTAGCAAAAATTAAGATAAAAGTCTAGCTGCAAATATGCTTGGAGATATTAGTAATGAAGAAATCCCTAAACTTGATGATATGTTTAGAAACCCTGATCAACCAGACCAGATTAATAGGATAAATTATGGAACAAAGACTAGGCCTACTGCTATATCAAAAATGTATTGCCCTAGGCCTTCTCCTGTCCATCTTCAATATGAAGAGGATATATTCCCAAATGCCGTTCAATATGACGGAAGATCTATAGTTGAGTGGAACATAGATGCTTTGTCAAAATATCAAAAGATGAGTTTAATCAAGCATATGATTATGTATGCTCAAGCATCCGCTAACCATGGAAATGGGGACCCTGACATTGCTAGATCCATAATCAATGGATTTACAGGGCAACTAAAAGGATGGTGGGACTTTTACCTAAGGGATGAATGAGAGAAATGCAGTTCTGAATGCTAAAAAACAGACCCTTACTATCGTCTATAATCAAGGTCTCAAACAAGAAATACCTTCTCAGGACTATGATTGTGTCAATACACTAATATATATTATTGCCCTACACTTTATAGGAGATACCTCTGTCTGGAATGAAAGAACCAGAGAACTTTTGGAGATCTCAAATGTCCCGGCCTTTATCAGTACAGATTGTACAAAGATGTTTTTCATATCCAATTACTTGCCAAAAATGATGCCAGAGATATACATTAGAGTCTCAATTCTTGAATGGACTCCCACCTCTATTTAGAGAAAAAGTTAAGACCAAGCTAAAAAATGCTAATGGAGGAAAAAAAATTCCCTATGAGAATTATACTCTAGGCCAACTTGATAATGAGATTTGTGCTACCGGTTTGGAACTTTGTATTGACCTCAAGCTTAGAGACAGCTTGAAAAACAAAGGATCACTGGTAAAAGAGAAATGAGAGACTTTTGTGAACAATTTGGTTATCATCCCTTTCCTGAAAAAACTCACTCAAAAAAATATAAAAATGTCTCAAAAAGAGGTGAGTATAAGAAAAACAGAAAATATCATAGAAAACAAAAAAGGAAAACATTCAATTCAAGTAAGGAAGATTCTGAACCTAAGAATAATAAACCAAAAAGAAAAATACTTATTTGTAAAAAGTGTGGCCGTTATGGGCATTATGCAAATAGATGTAAAACAAAACAAAAATTATTGAAATTTCTGATGAAGGACTAATAAGACATTTAGAGCAAATCCTCCTTATAGGAGATTCCTTTGATGAGGACTTATCTATTTATGAGACAGACTCAGAAGATGAAGTTTTGGACACCAATACTGAAACTTCTGATACTAGTAAGACGGAAGAGGACTGTAAGTGATCATTATAAAGCCTTGCTAAATATGCAAGGTCTTAGTCTCAATATGCTTACTGAGGAACAAAATTTGTTCTAGATATAATTGATAAAATTATTAACCCACTTGAAAAAATGGATGCTCTTGTTAAATACCTTGCTAAAGAAAAGACTGAAAGTCAAGTCTTTAAACTCACTTATGACCTCAAACAAATAATTGATAGAGTTAATAAAAAACAAGTGTTCTCTGAGCGTGAAACCATTATTTTCGAACTAAGGTTTGAAATAAGAAATTTAAAAGAAGAATTACATGCTCTTAATAATAGAGTAACTATACTAGAAACTCTTGAAAATCCACAATCACCTGAGAACCTAATAAATGAATTTGAAAATATACAAAATCAGGACGAAGACAAGATTGTTAACACAATTGAGAAAATTGACCTTAACCAACTAAGTTACATTAACAAGGTAAATAAAGTTATTACTCAAAAATGGTATACCAAAATCACAATTGTTGTGTCCAAAGAATACAGTTTTTCTGCTATAGCTCTTATTGATTCAGGTGCTGATCTTAATTGCATCAATGAGAGACTTATCCCGTCAAGATTCTTTGATATGACTAGCCAAGTCTTAAATACTACCAATGGTAAGAGGCTTTTAATAAATTATAAACTTTCTGAAGCTGTTGTTTGTAATAACGGGGCTTGCTTTCTAATGCCATTCATTATGATAAAAGGTCTTGCTCATGATATAATTTTAGGAACCCCTTTCCTGAGTCTTCTTTATCCTATAAAATCTTTAGACTCTTCAGGAATAGAATCTGAGATCTAGGGTCATAAAGTCAAGTTTGAATTCATCGATAAACCAAAACTAAAAGAAATTAATCAAGTTATGGTTTTAAGAAAGAATAAAGAATCTCTACTCAATACACTTAACCAAGAGATCATAACCAAACAAATAAATGAAAAGATTCATAGCCTCGTTATCCAAGAGAAAATCATGCAGTTTAGAAATAAACTTGAAAAAGAAATTTGTGCTGATATTCCAAATGTTTTTTGAGGAAAAAAAAACATATTGTTAAATTACCTTATGAACTTGATTTCAATGAAAAATTTATTCCTACAAAATCTCGACCAATTCAAATGAATAGTAGACTCTTGGAGAGAAAGAAATTAATCAGAAACTCATATTCTCCTTGGAGTTACCTAGCATTTTATGTGGAAAAGGCTTCAGAAAAAGGAAAGAGGAGTGCCCGGACTTGTCATCAAATATAAGCCTTTGAACAAAGCCTTAAGATAGATAAGATACCCAATCCTTAATAAAAGGGATTTGCTTAATAGACTTTTTGAACCCAAATATTTTCCAAATTTGATATGAAATCAGGCTTCTAGCAAATACAGATCTCAAAAAATGATAGATATAAAACAACGTTCACTGTACCATTCGGTCATTATGAATGAAATGTGATGCCATTCGAATTAAAAAATGCTCCCTCCGAATTTCAGCATGTTATGAATGATATTTTTACGCCTTATACTCAATTTATGATTGTCTATATTGACAACATTTTAGTTTTCTCTAATTATATAAATCAGCACTGGAAACATCTGACAAAGTTTTTGCAGGCAGTAAAAAATGCAGGGTTCGTTTCGTCCGGAAAAAAGATCCAATTATTTCAAACCAAAATCAGAGTTTTAGGACATAATATCCATAACCAATCAATTATTCCCATTGGCAGGGAAATAAGCGTTGCTCAACATTTTTCTGATGAAATTAAAGATAAAACAAAACTTCAAAGGTTCCTTGAAAGTCTTAATTATGTTGCTGATTTTTATAAAAACCTAGCCGAAGACTGTGCAATTCTTTATGATAGGCTCAAAAGAATTTTACCAGAATGGGGAGAAGAACATACCCAAGTAGTTCGAAAATCAAGATAAAATCTAAAGAATTACCATGCCTAGCAATCCTTCATCCTGAGGCGTTCAAAATAATAGATACTGATGCTTCTAAATTAGGATTTGGAGGAATTCTAAAACAAAGAATGCTAAATTTAACAAAAGAACAATTAGTTAGATTTATGTCTAAAAAATAGAATAATGCCCAAAAGAATTATTCCACAATAAAAACAAAATTCTATCTATTGTTTGCTGTGTCTTAAAGTTTGAAGATGATATTTTTAATCAAAAATTTCTCATTAGAACAGATTGTAAGGCAGCAAAAGATGTAATAGAAAAAGATGTTAAAATACTTGTTTCAAAACAAATATTTGCCAGATGGCAAGCTATCCTAGCAACATTTGACTTCAACATTGAACATATCTCAAGTAATACAAATTCTTTACTAGATTTCTTAATACGAGAGTTTTTGCAGGAAATCCAGGGGAAAAATCCAAATGAAATCGAGCGGTGAAACCTCAAGATAAACCGCTTACAAAGAAAACAGTCCAAATACAAGTGAAGACTTAATTCAGTCATCTGAATGTAGGGAAAAATCTTATCTTCCCATCTTACCAATAGATAATATTTATATACATCTTAATCCAGATGAGATTGCAAAAATCTACCTAATAAATCATATGCATCCTAGAGACGAATTTAAGTATCAAATGTTCTATGAAACGATCCTTAAAGAAAAAGGATCAATAGAAGTCTTCCGAAAATATAGAGGGCTGACATTGTGGCCTACTAAAAAATCCGAATAAAAAGAATATTGGCCTATAAAGATTGGGGATTCGATCCTCTTAAGCTAAGGTATTTTAGAAATACTCGCTGTCAAAATTTGAAGCAGCTAACAGAAACTGGTGTAAAATGAAGATCCTAGTCTGATTTACCATCTTATATGAGATCCCTTGGATCTTCAGATGGTCTTATACTGTTACTGAAGATGATGAAAGTTGGGATTATATCCCCCATTTTGAATGAATAATACAAATAAAATGGTGGGACAATTTTGATATTAAAGATTTAGTTCCCGAAATCATTAAAATCATCAAAATTAAAGTCAATACACATGGGCTTAACCAGCCAACAGGTACAACCTCATATTTAAGGCTTTTACAGACTGAAAATCCAAATTTGTCTAAAGAAGAACTCAAAGAAAAACTATTATCAATGTTCGAAGAAGACTCAATGTCAGTCAGTGAAGAAGAAGGAAACCTGAACGGTGATGACAGTTCGGGGATGCTACCCCAATCCATCAAACATAAAGCAGACGATTGGGCCAGCCCGACTCCACTCTATCAAGGACACGAGGCCCACTAATCGTACTGACACCTTTAAGACAAAACAAAAGATCGATGTCCCTACTATACTGATAGGTGTCCCTACTAAGATGCTGTCGACACCTTTTTGTCACACCAAAGGACAGATGTCCCCACTAAGATGCTGCCACCAACGCCATCTATCACTATTCCTACCTTTCCACGTAGCAAGTATGATCGACATTACCGACATCCACTACCATCGTTTTTCCACGTGGCAGGAAATCAATGGACCGACATCAGTGTTTAAGAAAACTGGGATGAATAAAATTTGAAGTTCGAGATGATAAATAGAGGATTTATCCTTTGAAGAAGGCATCTCTTGGAATGTGTTTAAGTTTGAAGTTAGTTTAGCTTTCTTTCCTACTCTCTATTCTCTAAAAAGATTGTAAAAGTTTTAGAATGCTGGTGTATCTTGTACAAGTTTTAGAGTGTGTTGGTGTGCTGGTGTATCTGATTTTATGTAAGTATTCCAATACATGTTATTTATAAGTTGATGTGTTTATCTTAATCTGTTATTTTATTTGTTATGTTTTGTTAATCGCATTCCGCTTGACGTGCTCAAAATTGGGGACATCTGTCCTTTGGTGTGATAAAAAGGTGTCGGCAGCATCTTAGTAGGGACACCTGTCAGTATAGTAGGGACACCTATCTTTTGTTTTGTCTTAAATGTGTCGGTAGACTAAGCTTGTACAAAATCAAAAAATCAACCAAATAAGCCAGTACACTGAAGGAAAGGTGCTGATATTCCAAATGTTTTTTGAAAAAGAAAAAAACATATTGTTGAATTACCTTATGAACCTGATTTCAATGAAAAATTTATTCCTACAAAATCTCGAGCAATTCAAATGAATAGTAGACTCTTGGAAATCTGTAAGAAAGAAATACAAGACATCATTGACAAAGAATTAATCAGAAACTCATATTCTCCTTGGAGTTGCTTGAAGTTTTGTTTTATCTTTAATTTCATAAGGAACATGTTGAGCAAAGCTTATTGCCTTGTCAATGGGAATAATTGATTGGTTCTGGATATTATGTCCTAAAAATTTGATTTTGGTTTGAAATAATTGGTTCTTTTTTTTGGACAGAACCAACCCTGCATTTTTTACTGCCTGCAAAAAGATTGAGTAAACGATTATTTCGACATCACAAGTTCCAAGATGATTGAAAGCCTCCACTGAACACCACATCTATCACGTCCACATTCTCATACTCCACCATTCTAGACACTTTTGGGAACTTAAACTTCAAAGGTCTATCTCCCAACCACCTATGATGCCAAATGGAGATATGCTCGTCATTTCCAATAATAAACCTAAGGTTCCTAAAAAACAAAGGCTAACAATGCCAAACCCCATCCAAATAAAAGACATTTTTTGAACACCTAGAATTCCGTAGAAGACGTAAAGATCTATCAAAACCGTATTTAGCCAACGACACATGTTTCCATGGTTGATCATGTCCTTGAGCACTCCTCTACCACCATTTTCTAAAAGAACTAATAACCTTCAATCTCCAAACTCCTTCCTTGGAGTACACACATTATCCTATCCATCTAAATGTAATTTATTATTATCTTGCTAACTGTTGTGCGCGTGGAATCTTTAAACCCGATGTGTTAATATTTGGCAAATAAAGTATGAGAAATAAAACATGAAATACACACCAGAAGAATACAAAGATTTATGTGGTTCACCCAATAGGGCTACATCCAGGGGTACGATAAATAGAAATCCACTATACCAATGAAAGTTACATCAAATATTTTGGAACAAACCTCGACAAAAACCTTAATCGAGCAAACTCTTTGAACTTGCTCTCCCAAACAGCACCATGCCGATCTCTCATCTCTATTCTATAAGTAGACCACTGTCTAGAAAGAGAACAACTTTAAGAGCAAACGAGATTTTATCTCACTAAAATATAAAACAACCCAAAATCTCCATGGGAACCGCTTCTTTACAAGAAACCAACCTTTTACTCTATAGGAGTCTTCATGGGGCATCATCAATGTTTCGCTTCATATGAAGCTCTCCTCTATCTATGAGAAAATTGCATCTTATGCACAGGAGGCTCTAACTCTCTCTTTAGAAAAACCATCATTCCTCTATGGTGATCCAAATAAGGCACATGAATTCTCTATACGTTCATCCCATATATATAAGATTAAGAGTCTATAGTCAATAATAACCTTCTTATTGATACTACATATATCTCAAAACCACGAGATAAATCAAAAAGTCCTAATCATTTTGGATTTCTATTTCCTTTAGGAAACTTATCAATATCAATCTCAATCCTACATAATATGAGAATATCTCAATCCCACAAAATATGAGAATTTCTCAATCAATCCCACAAAATATGAGATTTCCTCATGTGGATGATTTTGGATAGCACTAAATCCAATACTAATCACCTCAAAGGAACAACTTCATTAACTTCACAAGCTGAATCACCATATCATTCAGTATACACAACAACAACATGAAATAAAGGGGTAGATTACACTAAGTCGATTTGGTAAGTGTAATCCTCACCACCAAAAAAGATATTTGGCTTTTCAGAGATCCAATTTAAAGCCTTTAAATAACCGAATCCAAACAACCTTAAGAACCCTCCATCAGTGATGGGCATCCCAATACAAGAGATAGGATGCCCCTTCGTGTGGTGGATTAACACCTCAGTTATAAATAACTATTTAAGTGATTTTCTATTTTATCATCTTTTCAGGAGGGTTGGCAACGAGATGGGCTTGGGCCAAGCCAGCCCAGTCCAAGTCATTTTAGGGCACGCCTAGGCTTGACCTGGGCTAAAGGGGCCCTTGCCCAAGCTTGGGTAGGGTCACATTGGGTAGGTCAGGCCCAATAGATTCAAAAGAAAAAAGAGAAAAATAAGACTGGGCCGCGACAACCTTGTAGTGGCCCTAGTCCTGGGCATTGGGCTGTGGTGGCTCGTCCAGACTCAGCCTTTAAGTATATTTTGTGGTCTAGATCCTTGTTTTTGATATTCGAGCTACAAACCAATTACTACTACTTTTCACTTTGTTGAAACTTAAGATTTAAAGAATGGAATTATGCAAAGAAAAAAAGGAAAAAAAGAAAAGAAAAGCGAGACTGAAGAAGACTAGAGAGAAATCCCATCTATCATATTTTCTTGGCTTGATTTGAGTTTGTAACTGTGGGTTCGACTTTGTAATTCCTAATAATGAGTACTTGTAATTTTGTGATTCCTAGTAATGACTACTAAGTTCTAGTTGTTGGATTTGGTGCTATCCAAAATCACCCACATAAAGAAATCTTATATTTTGTGGGATTGATTGATATTGATCCATATTATGTGAGATTGAAATATCCTCATATTATGTGGGATCGCTATTAACCAATTAGATATTATTTAGGAGTTGGTTATTGGGATGAGTTCTATTTGGATTATGATGAACTTGAAGGTCATATTTAAAGAAATAAAGATTAATTTCCCATAAAAGAAGAAATAGAAAGGCTCATCAGGTGAGCCTTTTTTAGTGAGTCTCCTTTCTCTACATAATGAGCTATTTTTAGAGAGAGAAGGTGTGCCCTATTTAGGTCATTATATAGGAATGGTGGTTCTTCTGGAGAAAGATGAAACGTTAACCTCATGTGCATAAGATGCGATTTCTTCTTAGAGAGAAGAAAGATTCTTTTAGATAGAAAAATTGTAATAATGCCTCTTTTAGATTCTTGAAGATTGAAAGACTTGTTTGTTTCATAGAGAAACTGTTCTCATTGATATTTAGGGTGGCTTCCAATTTAGTAAGAGAGAAAGTTAGTTTCTCGTTGCTCTCACGTCTCTATCTGGTGCTGTCGATATTGCCAGAAGTAAAGAGAAGGAATTGAGAGTTGTTTAAAAGAGCTTTCTCGACTTGGGATTTTTGTTGAGGTATGTTCTAAAATCTTTGATGTAACTTTCATTGGTATAGTGGTTTTATGTTTGTTGTGCCTATGGATGTAGCCCTCTTGGGTGAACCACGTAAATCTTTGTGTTTTTGTAAATTTTTGTGTTCTTGTTGTATGTATTTCATGATTTATTTCTCATATTTTATTTGCTAAATATTAACCCATCGAGTTTAGAGCTTCTGTGCACAACAAGTGGTATCAGAGCACAACACTAACTACTTAAATAAGCTATGAGCTAAGGTATCCTTGGTTCGTGTTAAATTGTTTTCCAAAAGATATTTTCATGTAACAAATTCTCTCGTGCGGTTAGGTATGAGGATACTTTCACTCCAATTAACTATCAATTGATATGAAAAGATGCACTGGATCAATTAGTATGCAAATATTTGCTCATTTAACATATGAAAGAGTATTTTTTTTTGGAAAAATTACGTATATATTCGTTATACTTTCCGTTATGATCAAAATACTAAATACTTTTCGTTATTACTGGAATGTCTGTTTTTTTCATTTTATAACGATTTTTTTAAAAAAAGACATTTGTACCCTTTTTCGGTTGATCAACAATCGAAAATGGCCCCGATAGTTTTACGGTTCATCTTTTTTGCTCTCTACGTCTGTGCTATGTGAATGCTTAAAAAAGAGAGTTTTACCCATTTTCGGTCTTTGAACAACCGAAATGGTCTTAATTTCAGATGTTGAACAATCGAAATTAGGACTGTGTATTCTAGCGACCTTTTGGAAACACAGTCCTAATTTCGGTTGTTGAACAACCGAAAATAAGAAATTTTCGGTTGTTCAACATCTGAAAATGTCTTGTTTTCGGTTCTTGAACAATTGATAATAAACATGAGGTTAAAAATTTGAATTGTCATTTTCGGTTGTTCAAGAACCGAAAACAATAAATTTTTGGATGTTAAACAAACGAAAATGTCTTAATTTCGGATGTTGAACAACTGAAATTAGGACTGTTTATTCCTGCAAGCTTCTGGAAAGTGTAGGTCTAATTTCAGTTGTTGAACAACCGAAAGTAGGACATTTTCGGTTGTTCAACATCCGAAAATGTATTTTTTTCGGTTCTTGAACAACCGAAAATAGACATGTTAAATATTTGAATTATCATTTTCGGTTGTTCAAGAACCGAAAACAAAACATTTTCGTTGAATAACAAAAAATGTCTCAATTTAGGATGTTGAAAAATCGAAATTAAGATTGCGTATTCCAGCAAGCTTTTGAAAACACAGTCCTAATTTCGGTTGTTGGACAACCGAAAATGGATAAAACTCTCTTTTTTAAGCATTCACATAGCATAGACGTAGAGAGCAGAAAAAATGAACCGTAAAACTATCAGGGCCATTTTCGGTTGTTAAACAACCGAAATTCTAGCCATTTCGGTTGTTGAACAACAGAAAAGGGGTGAAAATATCTTTTTTAAAAATATCATGAAGTAAAAAAAAAAACATTTCAATAATAATGAAAAGTATTTGGTAATTTGATAATCACAAAATATAACATATATAATGTATATATATATATATATATAATTTTTTTTTCCATTGAAGATATTTTTTGGAAAACATTTACACGCGAACCAAACGTGCTTCGTGTTGTCGTGACGTGAGTCGTGAACCAGGGAAGAACCAAGAAGCCCGTTTGTTGAATCTTCATCGTACATTAGAGAGAGAGAGAGAGAGATTGTAGAGAGAGAAATGGTGGGAATTGCGGCAGCGAACGTAATGTCTCATCTTCTCTCTACAACTACGCATCCTCTTTCTCTCACTACCTTTCACTCAAACTCTTCACTGGTAATGTCCCCAAATCCTCATTATGCTCCCCCTCCCTCTAACATTTCTCTCTCTTTCTCATGACAAACGTTACACAGTTTTTCCTAAATTCACGAGTAATCAGCTGCGTTTATTGATTGATTTTTTATTACCAGGCTCTCAAAATAGGAGGTGGCCGTCGTCTTCTACGTCTCAGGGTTGCTGGTTCTTCACTTGCTGCGGTCTCTGGGAACCTTACTGGTAACTTTCCCTCTCTTCGAAACAATCTTGAGAGAGAGAGAGTGAGATGCTTTTTGTTTTTCAAAGAATTTGAGATCCCCCCGTTTCCTCTCTCTCTAGCTACTTCGAATTTTCAGTCTTTCATATTTATGGTACTGATTTTTAGCTCTTCTAGTTTTTTATTCTTGTGAAATTTGGGTGGTTTCATTTTTTACCTCGAATGAGTTTCCTTTTTGAATTATCGGAACCTCTCTATCTCTCGACTTCTATTCTTTGGAATTTTGTTTATTGGCATAGTATCTCTGCTCAATTTCTTCTCCTTTTGTATCTGGAAATAAAGGAAGTTATGATCCTGAACTTCGATCCGTGCTTGAATTGGCAACCGATTCAGAACTATACGAATTGGAGGGCATTCTTTTTGGTCCAAGGTGGGTTCTCAGAACACCATATTTAAATTTCTTTTGGTTTTTTTCTCGTTTACTTATAATGAACGCACCGATTTGCTGCATGTAACCTGGATAAATAAAATCACGAATGGGACTGGAAAACTGTTATTAGATAAAATTTAAAATCAATGGAAGTATTCCGCAAGTTGCCCATTCAAATAAAAATCATTTACTTCTTTGTACTTCCCTTTTGTCTTTTCCATCGCTTTTGAATTAATGATAGAAAGTTACTTATCAAGTTCTGCACTCTTATGCTCGGTATATGAGGTAAATCATGTGTGTGCATTTATCTGTGCTGAACTGGTTTTAGTTCTGTTATATATTATCAAATTCTCAAAGTTAAACCTGTAATGGGAAGTAGAAAATCATTCTAACAAGAAGTAACATTTTAGAAATGAATTTTGGATGGTATTATTATTACTTTTTTATAGATACTTTGTGAAAGTGAGAAATTTTTCATGAGATGAATGAAACTAAAGAAAGAGAAATTTGCAGGGTTTGTGATCGATTTATCTTCTCTCATTGATTTACAGCTACTTTAGTCCTTTAATAAAATCAATTGCAAATGGAGGTGGAGCCGATGGTTTTGTGCTTGGAGAAGACCAAGATGCAAGGGAAGAATTAATAGATATACTTGAGTCTAGATTCTTGTTTCTAGCAGCCGATGCCAAATCTACATTAAGGTAAATAGCCACTCTCTGTATGGAACGCTTGCATTGTTAACCTTTTGTAGTTTTTGATTCATATATATTGATTCGCTTTGGCAATCTTCTGAATGTAGAGCTTCATGGTTTTTTTTCAAGTTTTTGGGTCTACAACATTGTTATTGTTTACCATAAATAATTGGATGATTTCTGATTTGTTTTTTTGTTTAACTGTTCTTTGTTTATGGAAGGGGTTGGAGGCCTTCATATAGAAATGTCTTGCTTGGTGTGAGGAGAAAGCTAAATGTTCCTTGTTCTAATAAATTATCAACAGAGGATTTGGAGGCAGAGATATTTCTTCATTTATTGCAAGAATATGTGAGGTAATAGGTTATAAACCCATTTCAAGGATAACTTCTAAAAAGTCTTGCTTGTTTATCGGAAAAGATTACTGGGTCTCTTTATTGGCCATGCGCTGAAGTCAAGATTGCTTGCCCTTGCTACAATTCTGAGGTTTGGTTGATGTTTATGTGGTAGCTTTTACATTCCCAGATATATTGTCGTAATGAGAACGTGCCATATTTGTAACAGCCTCCACCATTAACTTCCTTTTCACTTAGCTATAAATGTATCAACTCACAACTCATATATGTAATTTGTTCTTAGAATTACTCTTGGATGCGTTATATCATTTTCTTTGGATTATTAAGGAAATTTATTATTATGATATTATAACACTTTCACTTATGCAAGTAACAGTACGCTTTGTTTTTGGTCCCCTCATTTATATGATGGATTTAGTGGAAATTCACAATTTGTCTCATCTGCAGTGAAGATGCAGAGGTGAACTCTCTCCCTTGGGATGACCCTAAATTTTCCAATATTCGTCCTGATGGCCCTTGGCGGCGTGGGCTAAGTCAGTTGAAGCTGCAGTTGCTTGCTGCATTGAAAGTTGGAGCTGAGGAGCTTACTTCAACGATGTTGAAGGTTGGGTTTGTCTTGTGCTCATAACTGGACTCTAAAATTTGTTCTATTGATTCATTTATCAAATCTGCTGACTATATTGATGTCTTTAAAAATAGGGAGGTGGAGTTCTGACATTCGCGAAGATTTCTCAGTTGGTAAGCAGAAAGGCGATACAATTTGGTTCATGTTATAACTTTTTGTTATTGATATGATATGATGCACCTTCCTTGCTAGTTAGCAAGGAGATTATCTGGAAAGATGCTAATGGAGGCTGCCAACTATCAGATAAAACAAGAAATTATCAAGAAGGTATCCTGAACGGTAGAGATTGAGTATGCCATATTTCTATTTGTGTTTCTTTACAAATAATTTGGGCAGTATATGTTATTTGGACACACTTTATGGTTTCACTATCTTTTAATTGTTATGTGTGAATTTTTCCTTATTTTCTGATCCGCTGACCTACCTAATTGCATGTCTATGTTTAATGTCGTGCATTTCAAGCTTGCTTTTAGGGACATCCTTTGTTGGCCATGGGGGTATTTTTAAGCCAACAAAAAAAAAAAAATTTATTACTAGTTTGGAATATGGAAATGTAGTCCTTTTTCATCGATGATTGGAAGTGACAACTCACTTTGTTTGGAGGTTATTTTGTGGCTGCTCTTTAGTTATGTATGATTTGAACTTGATATAGTCTGCTCTCTCTTTGACCACTAATTATTGTAATCGAAATGGACTGGCCATTGATGATTCCTATTTCCTTTAGGGTGGACAATTGGCAGCTGTTAACTTAGAGTCTAGATTGGCACTGCTTGCTGCAAGACAGGTGATTCTGCTACCTTCAATCTTTTACTGTCTGGCGTGGGGTTTGACACACACACACACACAAAAAAAAAACATATACATCCACAGGCATCCATCCACACACAGGGACACACACATATATCTTTTATTTTTTTTTGTGAAACTTTTAACATTCAGGCACACATACATGATTTTTGTATTGATGTTTAAAGGCTTTTATATTATACTTTGTTTTTTATTGATCAGGCTTTCTTATATTCATATGCATATACATATATACATACATACATACATACTTACATACATATCCATGCACATTTGTGCATGCGTGCGCATGCTGTGTGCATGCAGGGAGGGGGAAAGGGAGAGAGGAGGGATATATGATAATGTAATACAAACTAGCATTCTGACATTTATGATCTAGTTAACTGGTGTTCAAGTATTGATGCTTTGTCCTAATTAAAGTGTCTTTTGTTTCTTTGACGAGTCAGGGCGTTGCTTGTGCGGCATCAAGGTACCTTGGGCTTCGCAGCTTGATGATGTTACTTGGTCCAGTGTATGGCTCTGTTCTTCTATATTCACAATTTAACACAACATAAATCTTGGCATGGAATAGACTCAACAGGCTGGTGAATGGCGTTTTGTAGTTGTTCTTTTTGATGTGATGTGCTCAGATAGACCCTTGTTCTGTTAATGCTTTGTTACAGCTAAAGAAACAACTTAATAGTTTTGATATGTCTATGTTTAGATTGCAGTATATATGTTATCTAATAATGTTTATTTCGAGAATGGTTGTTGTGAAATAGTTTAAGGTGGCTATTGGCTTTTAATCCACATGCTCCTTGATGAAGAAAAAGCTCGGCCTCCATTGTTCACATGATTCATCAAAATGCAAGACATCATTGTGATAAACTTTTCATATTGCATGCTGATCTATGTGCTTAAGCTCTCTAAACTAGTGAGATTTTGTGCACATTTGTTTTTGTAAAGTGCATTCCATGGATGTGAACCCTGTGTTATATGTGGATGAAGTGAGTGTATGTATCATGCATATTTTCTTGGACTTACATGATGCACCTTTTGGTTAGTATATATAAGGTGATTGTAATATAAGAGGTCTCCCGTGCATCATGTTACATATTTTTTGATGTGGTATTTTGTGCTCATATGATTCGTGTAATATGGTCCAAGAAGGGTGAAGACTTTAAACTTTCCCTTAACCCATTCCAAGCCTGGGTAAAGGAGGTGGGTTGTGTTAGGTAGGCAGCCAACGTAGAGCTTTGCCAAAACTTTTCCACGATTCATGCAATAGATTTAGTGTGCTTGTAAGAGATGTACATGCATGTAGAAAGGTGTCCCACATATGCTACTCCTATTAGTATTGAGGAATGAAATTTCATGTGCTTGTGCAGTTGGTATCCACTTGGTGTCCTTCCAGAGTACTAGATGTAAATCGGATAGGCAACACTTTAGGAACCACTAGGGTTTCAGCTTGTCAAGCATAGGAAAACACTGTTGTGGGAAGTTCGCATTGTGGCCATATGGCAATTGGATATAAGGTTAGTGGAATAAATGATTTGGCTTCATATAAAGTACTCCATGCATATGCGATGTTGCATATTTACATTCATTCTGGCTCTCGGTCAAACATTATCTGCAATATCCTGAGATGCACACCAATATACAAAATAGTCAGACTCTCTTTTATAGGGTGATTGGTTCTGAAAAGGTTCCTGGCAAGGAGTGCAACAAAGACTTTACATGACAATCCTCATAATATCAGATGAACATTCTAGGCTGTCTACCTACTTTTTCACGTAACAATTCTATGAATTTATTCACTGCACATTTTGTGGTCAAGTTTTAAGTTGACATGAATACATGCTTGGTTCTTGGCTTGACATTGATGTTATTATGTAATTCATATTATGGAAAGTATTTCTAATCCCTTTTTTTCAACTTTTTAGGGCTAACATATAAAATATGGTATTTTTAGTTACCAAGAAAAGAAAAATTCTATTACATAAGAAAGAATATCAACATCAGTGTTTTTGATGCTGCATAGTCATATTTGAGGTGCTTCTGAGAAGTCTGTACCAGCCGATTAAAGGGAATCATTCTGCTGGGTTTATGCAGGCTCTGGGGAACTTTTCTAGCTGATGTTGTTATTCAAATGATTGGCACGGACTATTCAAGGATCTTACGAGCTATTTATGCATTTGCCCAGGTCATGTGATATTCTTTAAGGAAATTTTATATGGTACCTGAAACATCTGCATGGATCATGCAGGCGGTTCAGATGCTTAAATGTCAGGAGAGTATCTGTACATGTCAAATATTTTTGGGTGACTACATCCACCATTTTACCTTTCTGACCTCCCTTACAGTTATGTACCTCAGATGGAGAGTATAGTAGTCTTCAGAAAATAATTGACATATCAAAGTTGTCTTAGCAATTGTAATTTTTTACCGCCTGCATGATCAATGCATGTCCCCCAGTTACTCTGCTTGATATTTTCTCATATTGCAATTGTAACAATGGTTTTAAAACTCTTGGACTCGGCAAGGTGCTGAGTATGAGTTGGAACCGGCCAAACTTGGCTGGTCGATACCTAATTTTTGGATTCTATAAGTTGTACAGACTCGGTCGAATCTGTACGGATGACTCAGACTGGGCGACCCTGCTGAGTCCCGAGTCTGAGCCTTGTTTCTGAACATTGATTGCTACTGCAAGGCCCTTACATGAATATGAAGGTGCTACATAGATTTGAGAAATGCTATTTGATTTCCCAATCATAGCTGATTCTTATTCAACAGATCCGTCTTACTCGTACATATGGGTGGACATCGAGCAAAAAATCTATAGCACGTTATCACTAAGGATTTGGACTGTGAGCTTACTAAAGTATCAGACCCTCATCATTATACTTTTGGCAAGGTCAGGAGTTCAGTTGTGTGTGCTTCCTGTGAGAATCATTCATGACTACCATGTTATTTTCTCCTTTTGCCAAATTATGTATTCTTTTCCTTGTATTGTTTTGAACAAGCATTAATTCGTTAACATGTCATTTTCTCCTCTCTTGGTTTCGTGATTTGTTTTGAATAACTTATAATTCATTTATGGAAATACTCTGGGAAAAGACCAAGCCAGATGTGTCCCCTAAGCACTGGACGGTTGGTTTTTAGTAAATGTTGAGGATCTTTCTCATACTATATATCCAGGATAAGGAATTTTGCTTCTTTTCTTTTTCTTTTTAAAGAATTCTTTTGTATGATGATCCCTTGGGATTTCTATATTCAAATTTCTCTGTATTTACAGCGGTAATATCAATCTTTGAAGTAGGGTTGTTTCATGTGATGTGTGGCTGCCATTGACCCTGTATAGGAACAAGAACAAACTGAAATTTAGCGGAAAGGTACACCGTACATGACTGGGTTGACCTCAGAGAGAGAGAGAGAGAGAGAGAGAGAGAGAGAGAGAGAGGCATTGTGAGTTCTTGGTTCTGGTTCAAATGCCCTGTGTAAGAAGAATTTCAAATTGTCAAGAACTGTGGAAAGGTGATATTGAGGAGTTGGGGGAAAGAGGGGTTGTCGTCCAGGAATAGAGATGTTTTTGTGAAATTCTGTTTGGGTACTTGGTGATGGCTCCTTCAGATTTCAGTTTCTATTGGTTCTACCTTATTTACTTTCCTCTTTACTTGAAATAGAATGCTCTTCTTCTCAGTCTTCACAATTACTAGTTCATTTTGCCTTAAGAGGATCCTACTTTCACAAGTAAAAAAAAACGTCAAGTGGTTTGAGCTAAAAGTTCTGATCCTTTCCTATTGCTTTCCTTAATGGGTACGGTTTAGGGATGCACCTGTTACGGTGAGTCCACCCTACCAAAATCCATCTTGGAGATGGATTTTAGGTCCAAATTTTTGTAGTTCTATCATCTAGATCTCCATGATCAATCTGAAATTCTGTATTTTTTTGTTTTTTTGTTTTTTGCTGTTTATTTTAGTTTCTCAAATATCATATTCGCACTTTCCTGGAGCTCCAAAATACATGAATTTGAGACAAAAACCAGTGATTTTTTATGTGTTTGAAGTCCTAATTCCCTTGAAAAAAAGTAGTAATATTGTGACTCACCATATTATTTTCCTTAATTCATCCACAATGGGCTCCTCTCGCTCTCTATAAAATTTGGAATCCTTGTTTTTGTTTTCATGGGGTCCTCTCACCGTCCACACACACTACCAAATACATGGAAAAAAGTTACAAATGCTTGGCACAAGTGCTGGGGGTTTAATTATGCCAAAATAATCAAAATACCCATTTGAGATAAATATCAAAATACCCATTTGAGAAGTTATATTGTTTAATTTAATTTTAAAATACCCATTAAAGACACATGTTCATGAGCTGGAGTAAGTGTCAAAATTGTAAAATTCTAGATTGTGCGTCTTTCATGGGTATTTTGATAAATTTCGCTTTAATTATATTTCGATGCATTCGCATTTCTAGCAGGTAGTGAGGTTATTAACAAATTACGCATCTCTAATTTTTTGAAGTGTGAATATACACTTGGGAACATGTTTTATACCTTCCTCCTTATACGAGAGAGCTATTTAGGAGGATTTGTCATGGAAGTTTGGGATCCACCTATGGTTTGATCTATCTTGCTAAATAAATGGATTTGAAGTTCTTAAACAATTAGATTTGATTGTCTTAAAAAGTTGGATGGTTATTTTGTTAGGCAAACAGTGTGCTTGACCTTTTCTCTTCTTTTGAGATTTGGTTGTTAATTGGTCTCCCACAAATACTGGTATATTGGGTTTTAGTCGAAGGAGTGAATGGAGGAATTGCTCCTGCATGTATAGAATCTTCTGATTATTTTTAATAGGGTGTAGTTGCATAAAACTGCAACCTTAAACAATCAAATTGGTGTCTACAATTCTTAGAATGGTGTGGCAATCTATTTTTATCTTTAGTTATAATATTTTAAACTGCAAAAATGATTCAAATCTATAAACGTATGAAAAATCTTGAAAATGAACAGTCCATATACTGTGTTGCAAGATTTTTTTGTTTTTTAAGTCTAGATATCTATTTTTTTCTTTATATATATACATTTCGATGTCGAGATGATCAATTCAATGTTTTTCTAGCATCAAAACAACATTTCTTTTTAAGATTTTAGAATTGCACCTTAATTCTACATTTTAAGGTCAATCAAAGTAAGGTGTACCTTCAAACTTCGTCATGAGATGCTATTTTGGTGTCTACAATTAGTAGAATGGTGTGGCAATCTATTTTTATCTCTAGTTATAATATTTTAAACTGCAAAAATGATTCAAATCTATAAATGTATGAAAAATCTTGAAAATGAATAGCCCAAATATTGTGTTGCAAGATTTTTTTTATTTAATAAGTCTAGATATCTATTTTTTCTCTATATATTTAAGGTCAATCAATGTAAGGTGCACTTTCAAACTTCATCGTGAGATGCTATTTTGGTGTCTACAATTCTTAGAATGGTGTGGCAATCTATTTTTATCTCTAGTTATAATATTTTAAACTGCAAAAATAATTCAAATCTATAAACATATGAAAAATCTTGAAAATGAACAGTCCAGCTATTGTGTTGGATGATTTTTTTTTTTTTTAAGTCTAGATAACTATTTTTTTCTTTATATATAGACATCTCGATGTTGAGATGATTAATTCAATGGTTTTCTAGCATCAAAGCAACATTTTTTTTAAAGATTTTAGAATTGCACCTTAATTCTACATTTTAAGGTGTCAACCTAATATAAACTTTTCCCTTTTCCCATTTGAAATCATTGAGGCCGCGTAATCTTGAGTTAGAATAATTGATAGAGCATGGTTATTCTTAGTGGTTCACAAAGGAAAATATTTAGAATTCGAACTAACTTGTGTTTAATTTGATTTTTTTTTAGTAGATCAGTGTGGTAGGAATAGAACTTAAGATGTACCATTGCTTAACGTGTCAACTGCTAACTACTCAAGCTCCAACCCTATTCTTGTGAACAATTCAAATTAGTAAGCATTAAATGACCCCATAACCATCAAATTTGTAGAAGTAAAAGACCTTGACTCACTACAGTCTTATTGGCCATGGTTTTATATCTCTCCATCCCATATATCCTCCAAAGTCTTAAAAGGTCCTTCAGGCGTTACATACTTCTCAGCACGAGCAAACTTCATTTGAGGAATTTCACCAATTTTGTGCAGCTCCTCTTCATTGAGCTCCCAATCAAATATTTGGAGGTTCTCCTTCAACCTCTCCCTTTTGAAGCTCTTTAACACCAGTGTTACCCCTTGCTGAAATCCCCATCTCAAACAAACCTGCAGAACCCATTCTATATTCCTCATGTTTTGGGGTTTTGAATGAAATGCATATTGAAAATAAGAAAATTAAAGATGTCGCAGCAAGAAAATGTTTATATAAGGTCGCAACCTTATACTATTGAAGTAAGGTGCACTTTAAAAATCAACACAAGATAGTTTTTCGATATTTGAGAAACCTCCAATTGACATCTCGATCTCGAGAAGTATAGAAATAAAGAAAATAAAAAAAGAAGTTCAAATTCAAAAAATAGTTCATCTTATAACATTGTTATTGGGACCGTTTATTTTCAAGATTTTTAAGTGTTTACTTTTCTGCTCGATTTGTATCATTTTTGGAATTCTGAATTTTATAACTAAGGATGAAAATAGATTTTCAAGCCATCATAAGGTCTCCGACATTAAAACAACATCTCCAAGTAAAATTTAGAGGTGTACCTTATTGCTATAGTATAAGGAGTCAACCGTATACAAACCTCACCCGTCACAGGTATGCACAAGATATAAACTTGTACATGCATCATATTGTTACTCAATCATTACCCTTTCTATGCTATGTTCCAGTGGGAGTATACTGTCAACTTGCTCCCTCGTTGGAGCCTTAGGAAGATCTTTCTGATTTGAAATTATGGGATCTACTTAAAGTCATGAGATGGTTATTTTTGGGAAAAAAGAAAAGAAAAAGAAGATATTAGGATCTGGAATTAGCAGAGCTTTTAGATCTTGCTTTCCAAAAGTTGGATAGTCTATGTTCAATTTTAGGATTTTTGAGGCTTACAAAGAGTATGTTTTGATTTTTTTTTTTTTTTTTTTCTCCATTTCTTTTACGTTCATTGCTAAGTTGAAGTATACATGCCGAAAATTTGGGATCCTAAAAACCAAAAGTACTCCTAAGATAAGTCTTGCCTGAGGGAGCAAGTGGATAATGTGCTTCTGTGTGAGCAAGAAATGATTTTAGCAAATAGAGAAATACATACCTGCGCAAGGCTCTTTCCTTTGGCCTGAGCTATTTCTGTGAGAAGCTCACAATCCAAAACTGCATTGGGACCCCAGGTGACTCCTCCCCCTCCCAAAGGAGAAAATGCTTCCACATGGATACCTTTGGCTTCACAGAAGCCTCTCAGTTTCCTCTGCTGCCAAAATGGGTGCATTTCCACCTGAAAAACTAGACCCTTACAATATTAGTGACCTCCTTTAGTAAAGTGAATGTTAGAATTTCCATTTGAAAATTTTTCCACATCTTCCATTTTGATCTTCCTACATTATGGTAAGAGCTTATTATAATTAGAGTGCTGCCCTCCAATCTAGTCTAGTACAGTACCTTTGGCTAGACATGAATTTCCTGAGGACTTGCATGATGCTAAGAGGCGAAGATAGATACAATAGCCCCTTTTTTTAAGGGTGTGGTTTCTATAAGGTTGCAACATTGAATAATTCAATTAAGGCGCACCTCCAAATTTTATCATAACATGTAATTTAAGTGTAAAAATTCTTAGGATTGTTTCAAAATCTATTTTCATATCTAGTTATAAAATTTTAAACTCCAAAAATGGTTAAAATCAAGTTGATCTATCAACATATGAAAATCTTGAAAACAGACAGTGTAGATGATATGTTGCAAGAAGCTCTATTTTTGAGACTCAAAATCCCTTTTATTTTTATTTTTATATTCATACATCTCAATGTCAAGATGATCAATTAGAGGGTTCTTCAACATTAGAACAACCCTTTTCGATGGATTTTTGAGCTGCATCTTCTATACATTTTTTCTTTTTTTTAATAGTTAAAAGTTAATTAAAAGTGAAATCAGGAAAAAAAGAAAAAGAAAAAAAGAGATATTTGGATATCAAAAACGAGGGAAGGGAATAAGGGGAGGATCAATGAATCGCGTCCTTGTTGGATGCTTCTTCGTAAGGAACAAGTAGAATGTTAGAGAACACGTGTATTCGGTGGGACTTTTAAAATTAAATTAAAATATAAGTACAATGTTAAAGAACACATCTCTTAGATGAATTTGTATGAATTTCCTTTGAATTATTGATCAATGATGTGATATTTGTCCTTGTAGATGGATAGCTCTTTTCAACTACGCCATGACACTACTTGTCTTTTGCTTTTGTATTTGATTCCAAGGAAATGGAGACTTATTTTCTTTCTAATGTTCGGGTTTCGAAATTGGGGACACTGGATACCATTTTGTTAAATTTATTTGTGATATCGGGAACTAAATAGAGACTAATTTAGATGTATTTGGCGAAGATTGGTGAGTGTTTTTTGCTACGATAACTAATTCTGTGTTTTCTTCTTTTTTTGAATTATTTAAATTTCCCACTTTGCAAATCAGTTTTTTTTAAATCCATTTCTTTTACATTTTTAAGCTTATTTTAACCTTTTAAAATTGTTTAGGTATCAATTTGTTTTTACATGTTTTTCACTTTTCAAAATATTTTTCTATTGCTTTTTATTTTTTAATGCTAAACTGGACTCGGCCAAGTAACTCACCTCAGCCAGGGAGGGGTGAGTCCTTTGGCTGGGACGAGTCCCGATTCATTGATCAAAATCATCTAAAAACATATCTCGAACTAAAAAATTGATGTTTTCTATAAACACCAACATTTATATTTTTAACATTCTTTTATAAGGTATTTTTTTGATGTTTTGTGAGTTGCCTTGGCACTGGCCACTTCCCAGCCTCGGCCACACGTCGAGGCTTAGTTACTCGGCCGAGTCCAGCTACATGGTTTAAATATCACAATTTCTTAAGGCAACAAAAAAATCTGTGTGCGTGTGCGCGAGCACACGAGTAGAGTGTGCATGGCTCCTAGGAGCCAGTTTGAAGAGACCCACCTGGTTAACTGCAGGGGGAATGGTGGCAATGGCCAGCAAATCTTGTAGCTTCTTGCATGAGAAGTTGCTGACTCCAATGGACTTGGTGAGTCCCATTTTGCAACACTCTTCCATGGCCTTCCATGTCCCTTCCAAATCAATGGGGAGAATTTCTTCTTTTCCAAACTCTGCTGTCTTTGATCTTGCTGGAAAATGAATGAGGTACAAATCCAAATACTCTACTTGCAATCGCCTGAGAATTGGGTTAAAACGTAAATCCTGAAAATGTTCAACTCGGATATGCATCGGAGGCATAACCACCCCTTCTAAAGATGGGTGGTGGAGATGAGGCATAGATCGATGGGGTACTTCCATCATTGGAACTTGGTCTCATCTCTGCCATCCATCTTGAGAAGAAAGAGTGGATGCCCCAAATGATGTACTGTATATCATAGACACAAGACACAGTTAGCAGACCCCAAAGGATATTAGTGGAAGTGGTTTAAAAGGACCGAGGTCTGGACTCGCTAGGGTCTTGAGCTTGAGTCAAGTCTATAGACTTCCTGAGTTTGTCTGAAACTCGGTCGAGTCTTAAAACACAATAATAAAATTTTAGAAACCGGCAAAACAGGTTCAAATATGTTTGGTTATGGAGTTCGCGGCCTGTTGAGAGCACATAAACTAGACTGAGTTAGACTAGTTGAGTTCTGCTTCACTTAATTAAGAAAGGCTAGACCCAAACTAAGACACTAAAATGGTAAAGTGCAGTCTTTTAGAACACGGATCAAAAGTGTGGGTTGGCCATCGGCTTTCGGGTATTTGTTTGATGATCAGATTTCAAATTCATCAAACATAGAAAACATGGTTTTCTCCTCATGTTTAAAGAGAATGGGACTGATTCCGATCTCCAGAACCTGGCAACCCTCAAAATCAGTTTTAAAATGGTGATTCCTAATCCAAATCGGCATTTCTTCAAACATTGGTTAAGTATGTCATGAAAGTGCTAAAATGGAAAGGAAGGGCTGACATTACTTCAGTGTTTCGCGAAGGGCCAGCAAGACTCCCTCTGGATATGCATCAGTGGTCCAAAGCTTGGAGGTGATGAAGAGGTCGGCCCGAGACCGGAGAACACCTGTAACGAGGGCTTGGGCCACAGCTTCACCAAGGTCTCTCTCTGACTTATAGACACTAGCAGTGTCAAAGTGCCTGTAACCCACCATCATAGCCTCTAGGATGGGGCCTTTTATGGATACATCTTCACCAAAGGGAGTTTTGGAAGTGCCCATAGCCACAAGGGGCATCTTGTGCCCTGAGTTTAGCACCACAAACCTCATGTCTTCTTCCCCCATCAGTCAATACAAACAACTGAAATGTATCACAAGAACAGAGCATTAAACAACCGCCATGCCCTTTGAAAAGTGGATCATTATGCTATGCTATGCTATATGCATGTATTATTAAAAAGGTTAAACGTAGTAGACTCTCGGGTCTATGTATATCCCATAGACCCCCTCCAACTTTTAAATATCGGATCGATTCCTTCTTCCCCACTTTTTACCACTAAAACAATATTTTTTATTTTTTAAAAATTATTTACACCCTCTTGAACCAAACTTTCTAGGCATGGTTAGCTGTAATACTCTTTAGACCGCACAATCAATGCAATTACTATTTATTTTTGCCGTCCCCAGGGAAGAAAATGGCTTTGTTTTGGGCGAAAACATCCTTTATGTATCCATGATTCTCTCTCTAAAAAATTGAGATTGTTTCTCTCTTTTGAGATTTATCTGAAAACTTGAATATGACATTGTTTTTCTATCTAAAACTTAATATTTGAAATAATTTCTCTCTATAATGGTTTAATTCCAGAAAAATGCACTACAAGAGGTACTAGTTTCGATATCTAATTTTTTCTCGCGTTCATACATCTTAGCATCGAAACAACCTCCTCTAGTAAATTTTTTAAATGCTCATTAATTTGATTGTTTAGGGCCTCACTTTTATATAAACTTTTTCCTTTCACATATTGAGTATTGTTATTATTCAGATAATGAGAGAGAGAGAGATGCAATATATGGGTTTTTGCTGTTAGCGAGAGATGAAATTCATGAGTCGGGTTTTTGTAGTTCTCAACAAGAAGCATGAAATCGTGAGAGAACAAAGCATATTGAAATTCATCCATGGGTTTTTGGTGTTAGAGAGAGAGAAAGAGATGCTGCTCTTCATGGCTTTTTGTTAGAGATTTATGGATTGGATTTTTGTTTTTATTGGAGAGAGATGCAATTCATGGTTTTTTTTGCTGTTAGAGAGAGATGAAATTGTTGCTTTGAGAGAGAGAGAGGGGGAGGAAGTGAGAGAGAAACATGTTTGCGCGGAGGTGTTTGCTGTTCAAAAAGCTAAAATGTAGAGAGATGGAAATGGGCTTGTAGAGGGTGCACTCTCGAGATAGAGGCCTTGTAGTGAGAGAAACAAGAGAGAGAATACAGAGGCAGATTTTTCGCTATAGGTTGGTAGGGTGTGAGTCGGCTCTACAAGAGTAAGGTTAATAAGAAGACTAAAATAATATTTAATGAAGAGTGAGGTTTTGTATAAGGTTGCCTCATGAAAGTAAGGCGCATTTATAAAAATTATTTAAAAATGTCATTTAAGCATTGGAAACCTTAGGCTGTAAAATCTCTTTTTATTATCAGTTATAAAATTTAAAAATTTAAAAATAGTACAATATCGAGCAGATCGAGAAACATTTGAAAATAGACGGTCCAGATAATTTGTTACATGATGCGCAAGTTTTTGGAATTGGACTTCTTTTTTGTCTTCATGTCCATTCAACTCAAGGTTGAAATGCTCAGTTGGAGGGTTCTCCTATGCCGGAACACTCTCCACTGTAGGTTTTTTGAGGTGCTACTTACTTCAATAGTACAAGTTGCAACCTTATATAAACTTTTTCTTTTATTGAAATAAGGGAAAAGTTTATATAGAGCCAAAGCTCTAAACAGTCAAATTAGAGCATACCTCAAAAATTTCACTAGAAGAGGTTGTTTTGATACCCAAATATCCTCAAATTGATCATCTTGACATCAAGATGTATGGACATGAGAAAAAAATGGATTTCAAGTGGTGAAAATAATGCATCTCGTAACCCATTTTTTGGACTGTCAATTTTCAAGATTTTTAAGTTTTTATAGATATGCTCAATCTACACTATTTTTGAAGCTATAAATTTTATAATTAAAGATGAAAATATATTTTAAGGCTATCACAAAGATTTACTATATTGAAACCACATTGCTTGACACTATTTGAAGGTAGGCTTTACTTTGATTGTTTAGAGCCACGGTTCCATATGAACCGTACCCATAAAATAAAGGGTAAAATATACTCCCATACACGGTACAATAGTTTATTGTCGAGGATTGTCTACAATGAGATTATTCACCTTTTGTATAAGAGGGTAACAATTATTATTGTTCTTTAAATTTCAAAATGGATGATTGTAAGAATGTCATTCATTAGACACAGTTCCAAAAAAAATATTCTCGAATCCATGACTCAACCCAAGCCATCCAATTTGACATCTAACGAGGGAAATAGGGACCTCCTTATACCAAATGTAAATGGTCTCATTATATACACTCTCTTTGTCTAAAGTGAGGGCTTTCTATGTGACCCTACTAAGACACATAGTATATGTGAACTCTGGTCTCGGTGGTATGATCTGAGTAGTTGGCTGGGATGGCTTGAGTTATAATGTCACAAGCTAGCTATTAACCAGTAGATATTGATTAGATGGCTCATAGTTTTTTATTTTTTGATTTTGAAGTAAAATTTGGGGCATGCATATATCTAACAAGGGCGCACGTTATCAAAATAATAATAAAATATTTTGGATGACGAAAAGGTACCAAAATACCCTTGAAAATTTCAAGGGCATTTTGGTTATTTTTTTACAAAAATTATTACTTTTTTGTTTTTGTTTTTTTTTTTTTTTCAGGTTTGCCCTAATTTTATGATGGATCACACAAAATTTCATCGAATAATTTTTTGTAAAAAAATGAAAAAATAAAACAATATTTACCATGACATTGTCGTGTGAACAATCATAGCCGTTTGATTCAAATCCAACGGTTAAGAAATAGGATCACATATAATTTATATGTTGTTGGGAAAAATAAAAACATTTCCCTTGTTCGAATATATGTATTAGATAGAGAGAATCGACTATTTTACTCCAATTGCAAAGTTAGGGTATCACATGGAATTATGGGATTTACCATGCGAATGGGCATAATAGTGATTCAATATCTGTCATGAAGTGAAATGATTTTATGCTCTCGGGAGAGAATACTGTTTATTTACTCCCTTGGATAAAGCCCAATATTCTCTATATACTAGAAAAAGATAATCTCTTAAGATCGAACAACAACCTTTGAATTTTGAACTTTCCTCAGATCTGTCATGTGCCAATTTTGGAGCTCCAGGTTCAATATTTGGGAGCAGAAATGGATTTGAAGGTGATCAGAAATATTTTAGGTCCTCAATCCATCTCCAAAATGGAGTTTCAGGCTGCAGCACAGCATTTGACTATAACAATTAGTAGAAAACACTTATGCTTCATGGTGATCAAGAAGGGGAAGAAACTCGTATAACTGAACAGCTTTTGACAACTTCCAAATCAAAATAGATGTGGAGTGTAGACTGACCCTATAAACCATCATACTTACAGAAGTTTGATCTTATTACGGCCTTATGGACTTACTAGCCCAAGGTTTTATATTGAGTGATTCATGTACGAACCCTAAAAGTTTAGGTTAAATGTAAAATATTTCGTTTAAAAGTAGAAATTACAAAAAAGGACGGTCAACCCACTTTTTTTTATATTTTCAAAATTGTTTCTCGATCAACTCGAATTTTGATTTATTTTTTTTTAGTATTTTTCATTAAAAGGACAGTGCCCCAAACTTTAAGGCATTACCCTACTACTGAAAAAAATTAAAAAGCTAAAAAAATAATAATCAAAATTCAAGTTGACCGAGAGGCAATTACGAGGAAAAAAAGCAAGTTAGTCGACTTGCTTTGTAATTTCCATATATAAACGGAGCATTCCGTATTTACCTAAAATTTTAAGGTCCGTAAGTAAATCACTCTTTTATATTTCTCCGTCCCATATTTCCTCCACACTCTTGTAAGGCCCATTAATTGACACAAAGATCTCAATAAGATATGACTTCTTTTGAGGAATTTCTCTAATTTTGTTCAGATCCTCTCATTGAGCTCCCAATCAAATATTTGGAGGTTCTCCTTCATCCTCCCCCTGTTGAAGCTCTTTAACACCAACGTTACCCCTTGTAGAAATCCCCATCTCAAACAAACCTGCAAAACCCATTCAAAATTGTGTAAGAATTTTTGCAAAACTCTAATACCACTTGTATAATCGACGACTCGAATGAAAATAAAGAGAGGGAAGAAGAAGAGGCAGCGAGATTTGAGCTCGAGTTCGATCAGTTAAGGTGTTGACAATTGCAAAACTACATCCCAAGTTCAAATTCTATTGCTGGATTAACAAAAGGAAATGCAAAAAAGGAAGAAGATGAAAGGGAGCAGAGATTATGAATGCTTACTTGAGCAACAGTCTTTCCTTTGGCCTGAGCTATTTCTTTCAGAACCTCACACTCCAAAATGGCATTGGAACCCCAAACAGCTCCTCGCCCTCCCAAAGGAGAATATGCCGCGACATGTATACCCGCGGTTCCACAAAAGTCTCTCAATTTCCTTCGTTGCCAAAGCGGGTGCATTTCGACCTGTCAATTTTTACTATCAACCACCTTATTTGCTTCAATGAAAAAGTTTATATAAGGTGTCAAAGACTGTAAGGGGGCGTTTTTTCTTTCTAAAATCCCCTGTTAACAGTAAAAAAAAAGAAGTAATTTGATGTAAGGGGGGCGTTTTTTCTTTCTAAAATCCCCTGTTAACATTAAAAAAAAAGAAGTAATTTGATAAAGGAAAAAGTGTATGTAAGGTTGCAACCTTAAAATGTAGAATTAATGATGCATAATAAAAATTCATCGAAAAATGTAATTTTAATGTTCACAAAACCATCAAGTTGATCATCTTGATATCAAGATGTATAAATATGAAAAAAAAAAAAAAAAAATTTTGAGCCCAGAAAATAGTGCATCTTGCAACACATTATCTAGACCGGCCATTTTCAATATTTTCATATGTTTATAGATCTACTTGATTTTAACTATTTTATGAGTTTGAAATTTTATAATTAAATATGATAATAGATATTCAGATAATCCTAAGAACTTTTTTACAGCAAAATCACATATTATGATAAAATTTGGAGAGGCACCTTGATTGAATTTTTTATGGTTGCAATCTCATAGAAACCGCACCCTTTGATAATTGGTCTCTTTGTAAACAATCTATGTGCTGAAAATCAATGGTCTCTTTATATATAAAAAAACAATCAAAACGAAATTTAAAATAAAAATTGGGGTCCAAATATATTTGAGGATCTTTGATCGCCCAACTACTATTTTTTTTCTTTTTTGGGTGAGTGCCCAACTACTCTTTCCCTCTAAAATTTGTGTTGTGAGTTGACTTACTAAGAAACCACATGATTTTTGCTATTAGATTACTGAAATAGCTCCGCTATTGGTGGCCCTCACATGAAAGAATTATTATTATTTGTAATATAATCATTAGACTATTTTTCTTGCTTAGTGTCACCACCCTACACGCTACTTGTTTATGGCTTTATGCCATATATTCTTATAAACCTAGATCTGATTTTTGTAGAAAAAGACAAAAGAGGGTTTTAGGTGTGATTTTTGGGTCTTGATTGAAAGTTTAAAATTAGTGATCTTGCTTGCTTTCTTTGTTATGTATACTATAATAATATGGGTACAGTTTGTATAGAGCCGAGGCTCTAAACAATCAAAGTAAAGCGCACCTTCAAATAGTGATGAGAAATGTGGTTTCAATACTGGAAATTTTGTGATAGCCTTAAAATATATTTTTATTTTTAATTATAAAATTTAAAGCTTAAAAAATAGTATAGAAAGAGCAGATCTTTGAAAACTTGAAAATCTTGAAAATTGACTGTCCAAAAATGCGTTACAAGATGAACTATTTCTAAAACTTAAAATCTATTTTTTTCTCATATCCATGCATCTTGATGTCGAGATGATAAATTTGATGATATTTGGCCATCAAAACAACCTCTTCTAATGAAATTTTTGAGGTGGGCTCTAATTTGATTGTTTAGAGCCTCGGCTCTATATAAACCTTTTCCTAATAATATTCCAGTAAATTAATTAGAAAATAATTAAGTTTTAGGTTGATTCTATAAGAATATTTAAATTATTCTATTTTGAGCGTGTATAGGGTGTGATTTAATTAAAGTAGTGGTGCTACTTTCTTTATTATGTGCTCCTTTCTAGTTAGATGTTCTTTTTTTTTTTTTCATTTGAAATCTGAGTCCAAGATCATCATATGACTTTTGTTAACAAATTTTTAGTTCTTCAATCATACCCTAGAAAGTTGCATAGTCCCTATTCAGTTTTGGGATGTTATTTTTTTCAGGCACAAAGAGCGTGCAATTTTATTTTATTCTTTCTGAGGTTAATTGCTATATTAAGAGGTTATATCTTAAAATTTGGGGTCCTAAAAATAATCCTAGATCCTGTCTAAGGGAGTAAAGAGAGAACATGAATGTTTACTTTTTTTTTTGAGATTTGCTGCTAGGTTTGGAGTCAAAATTTGGGGTCCTAAAAATATTTCTAGTCAGGGTTTTAATCTAAGGAGCTTTTCCTACAATGTAATGGTCATTACCAAGAACTCATTTGCATAATGTTATTTGTCTGACAAAAAAAAAAAAAAAAAAAAAGGAAAGAAGAAGAGGAGGAAGAAGAAGAGGAAGAAGAAAAAAAAGAAAAAAAAAAAGCGTGAATCACCTGGTTAACTGCAGGGGGAATGGTCGCGATGGCTAGCAAATCTTGCAGCTTCTTGCATGAAAAGTTGCTAACTCCAATGGACTTAGTGAGTCCCAATCTGCAACACTCTTCCATGGCCTTCCATGTCCCTTCGAGATCAATGGGGAGAATATCTTCTTCTCGAAACTCGGCCGTCTTTATTCCTCCCTTCAACCTTGCCGGAAAATGAATGAGGTACAAATCCAAATACTCTAACTGCAGGCGCCTGAAAGTTGGTTAAAATACAGTGAATGACTTCGTCAAGAGCAGCTAAGCTATAGACTGTAAACAGTAAGGGGGTCATACATTAGCGTTTCGCGGAGGGCCGGCAAGACTCCCTCTGGATATGCATCACCGGGACAAAGCTTGGAGGTTATGAAGAGGTCAGCTCGGGATCTGACAATGCCGGCATCGACTGCTTGGACCACAGCTTCACCTAGGGCCCTCTCTGATAAATAGACACTAGCGGTATCAAAGTGTCTATAACCAAGCACCATGGCCTCTAGGATGGGGGCTTTCATGGACTCATCCTCAACAAAGGGAAATTGTGCAGTGCCCATGGCCACTAAAGGCATTTTATGCCCTGAATTTAGCACCACTTGAGGAATTTCTCTCATTTCTTCTCCCCCCCATCCTCAGTACTGCTAAGGAAGCCCTATGTCATAACATAAAGATGTTGTATCACCATTTATATAGCCATGTCCTTAGAAATTGGTCCACTGTGCAAATAATCCATGAGGCTTGAGTCTTGGATATAATTTCAACCGATAGATGTGAAGGCGTGAGGTGGGAGCTGGGCCGACCGCTATCGTTGACAAAGTAATGGTTATCGTTTTTTTTTTTAATTTTAAATCACGTATACTATGCTTTCACGGGAGCATAGTGTACATCTACTCTCTCGGGAAAAAACCTACTTGGGAGGATTTTTTCAATTTGAAGTTTTGGGACCACCTAGAATCACTAGATGATTATTCTCAAAATAAAAATTTTTGATCTTGAGTTTTCAAAACACTTAGATCTTACCCACTGAAAATTCGACGGTCTATATCAGTGTAGTAAAAATCGGGAGGTTCAAATTCTAACCTCATGGTAAGATTGAAACCGGTCTAGTTTTAGTTTCAACCGATTTTGGTGAAATGACTGGGTATTTAAAAATAAAAATAAAATAAAAAGTATATAAAATCCCAGAAAATGAGGGTTTTGTTTTTAATGTATTGTTTAATTTTTTTTTCTTCATTTTGGCAAAGATTGGAAATTGTTTTGGCCATTGATATTTATTTTTACATTTTTCCATCTCTTTTGAAAAATTTCAAAAATACGTGGGCACAAATCGATTCTTTAAATTCAATTTTTTTCATTAATTTTCAACTTCATTTGGATGTTCTTCATTTAATCATGCTTTAAATATATTTTTCATATTTTATTAGATTTTTTAAATAAATATATTTATTTTTTAACACTTTTTTGACTGCACGGGACTTGCCCGATTGTACCGGATAGGTTACCAGTTTGTGCCAAGTAACCGCTTCTAGCCCATGTCTAGTTAATCGTTCCGATCTGATTTTTTCTACACTGGTTTATATTCAATCCAGAGACACTACGTTGTTTCTAGTGTGTAAAGGTACAATTAAGAATTTTTTCTCTAATCTATGGGTCGAAGAGGTTACATCTCTCAAATGAGGTTACGTCCCTGAAATTTAAAACCCTAAATTAATCCCATGTGGGGTTTTACTCGAGGGAGTACACATCTTCCATAGAAGTATAATATATTTGGACTTCTCCCAATTTGTTAGGGTTTAAAAGGTAGGCATGGAGTGTAGGCGACCAGAAGCACACAAGTACAATTACTTGATTGGAAAAGCCTTGTTTTTTATTTAAAGGAAATAGAGAGCTTTGTTTTTCTCTTGCTAATGGTTGCTGCCACTACATCACATATCCCTTTAGGATAAGTACTTAAAAAGACCATTTTTTTAGTATAAAACAGTCAACCATTTTTGTCCATCAAAATTCAAATCAATTTTTGTCCATCAAAATTCAAATCAAATCGTTATAAGTGTACTTGTTACTAAACTCAAACTTATTATTGAACTTCGTGATACACCACAAACCATCCGATTGAATATCTAGTGACTAGGGTTAATTGTGACCTCTTTATAATAAAGATCAATGGTCTAATAGTATACAATCCCTTGTTTTTAAAATACATGACATGGTTATTAATGAGAATTATTCAACACAATACAAAATATGCAAAATCTCCAAAACAGTGTCTTGAACACGTCTCCTAATTGAGGATTCAAAAGCTCCGTCATGGAGCCAAGAGACTGCCATTTTAAAGAACTTTATGTCCACTATACGCCAAGAAAACAATTTTTTGTCCATATAACAGTCTTTTGAATGGTTGACAGGAAATTGGACTTCCAGTGAAAAGGATAAGAGAAAATTACACATATATCTATTATACTTTATATTATTATGGTTACATCTAATAGTTTTTGTTATTATTCATCGGTTCGTTTTTTATCTTTCATAACATCTTTTTTTTTTTTTTAAAAGACACTTTTGCCCTTTTTCGGACGTTCAACATCCGAAAACAGGATTAAAAAAAAATGTTCACTTATCAATTTTTGGATGTTGAACATCCAAAAATTTGGAATTTTCGGATGTTGAACATCCGAAAAGAGCGGAACAGTGAGTAAACTTCGTCCGCCCTATTTTCTACATTTTTTTTATTATTTCACGGTGCATTTGCATTTTTCTCATTCTTTGAGAGTGCGACTGATATTGTTTGCCTTATTGGTAAAGAATTTTATTTTGATTTTCGACAGTGTTCGTCTTTGGCAGACGGCATTTTTTGGATTTTGAAGCAACTTCACATTGTGAAGGTATGTGGGTCGATTTTTTAGTTAGATTGCCACTTGAATTTTGGTTAGGGTACTCAAGCATACTAATTATTTGTTGTGATTTTGGTATAGATTGAATTAATTTGTGGCTCCATTGTGATTGAATTAGATATTTATAATTTGGGGGTTTTGAGAACTTGGAATTTTGTGGTCTCTGTATAACTATAAATTACTTAAATTTGGGGTTTATATTCTTAGATAGTCTTAAGCACAGATTTGTGTTAGATTTATTGATATTTTAGTAAATTGTTGATTTTTGTAGTTGATAGATTGAGTAGCTTAAAAAATAAAATTTGTATGTGATTTATGATTCAAGTACATATTTACTTTGAATATTTTGCAAAGTATTCAATGAGTGAATTTATTTGAATTATGATTTATGATTTATGATTTATGATTCAAGTAACAATGACTACATTTATTTGAATATTTTAGATTTAATATGTTGCTTGTATTATAAGTAGCATTGTTCTATGTTATTGTTTGAAATTGTTGCTTGGCATAAAATTGAATTTTTTCTTTTTTTATAGAGCCGTTCGTCTATTTATAAATCTATTTCTTCAGTTTTTGATTGAATTGCGTGGTTTTTTAATGGATTGGTTACTGAGCTAACATGAATTCTTTGTTTTTGATTTGATGATTTAGTTGCTTATGAAAGTTGGATTCTTGTCCTATAATGAAATGATTTGTTGTTTATCAATGTCGAATTCCGTTGAAATACTTTTGTTACTCATTAAAGTTGAATTCTTTAGTTTTTGGTCGAGGATGGTTTATTGGAAGGGGACTACTGTGTTTTTTTTTTGTTTATCCATCTAGCGTTTGGTTATTGTTTAGCCAAGGTCCATTGAATTGGACTCAGTGTAGTATTTCATGTGGTTTTGAATTTGCTATTGATAAAAGAAGTGGATGAGGATTGTACATATCTGGTTAATTAAGGGGTCTGCATAGTAGTTCTTCAAGTAGAGATATTAAATTGGATTTAAGAACTGGATAGGGGACTATTTTTTCGCTGTAGCTAATTATGGAAGTTGTTTAGTAGTTTTTTAATAACTCTTTGAATTCTTCTTAGTTGTTTGTTTGATTCAAAGAATCAATTCTTTATTTGGCCACCATATTCACTAATTGATTTCGATTTTCAAGTATACGATCCTTAGTTGGACTAGCATAACAATTTCATTTTAGAACTGTTCTTCTTTCATTAATGGATTGTAGCAATGTTCTTTTTCATCAATAGTATGTCATTATTATTTTTTTGTTATCTAGTTAATTTCTACATGTGTAGCCTTATGATTAACATGGTGACCATATGGGATTTCAGTGAATATGGATCGTTTACATCCCGATGGAGGATATCCAGGAGGTCCTCAGGACCCTAGTTTGTTGCAACTTCATCTAGAACATTGCTCATATTTCATATGGGAATGACAGGTATATGCATATATTCATCTGCCCATTCTATTTATTTGTTAATTTTCAATAAATGGTAATCTGGTTCAAACATCCGATGGAAAGTACATGTATATATATATATATATATATATATATATATATATATATAGATTCTAATATGTTGTCTATTTGTTGTATTTCAGGAGAAAGAAGAAATTAGAATTGATAAGAAGAATTAAATGAATGGAAATTAACAAGAGAACACGTTCAGTTAGTTCATGCTTTTGGGTTGGGTCCGTTGGCTATCATTCGGCCAGGCCGAATTGATCATCCTTTGGTCGCAGCTAATATAGAGAGGTGGCGTTCTGAGACCAACACCTTTCATTTCAACATTCATATTAGTGAGATGACACCAGCACTTTTTGACGTATACGAGATATTAGGACTGGCTGTGGATGGCGACCCAGTCACATGTCGTCCTATCAAGGACCTGCGAAAGTTTATAAAAGATAACTTGGGTATAGTCCCTGATGGCAACTTGGCAAGCCTGAGGCATACATGGCTGAAGGCGAATTTTAGGGAATTGTCACCTGATGCAACCTCAATTCAAGTTTATAGATATACTCGAGCATATCTGCTCTTCCTCATCAGTGTAACTATATTTGCTAATGCATCAGTTTCAACAGTGTCACCAAGGTACCTACAATTTTTTGAAGATATTGAGGGCGCCAGCACATATGCTTGGGGTGCTGCAACCCTTGCATTCCTCTATCGCGCACTTGGAAAAGCTTGCACTTTCAAGCGAAGACCTTTTAGTGGTTCAACCACTCTCATGCAGGTAGCCATTTGTTTTGGTATATGACATAAGCGTAATAGTTTAGATTGTTTTCTTAATATATTTAATATTTATCTGAATATATTTAATATTTATCTTATTCAATTTATTGCAGTGCTGGTCATATGAGCATATTATGCATATGAGGCCCATACCGCATAGTATCCCTCCAAATATGCCTAGGGGCAAAAGATGGGAGCCTCCGAAGAAATATCATGGCAATCCACATAACTTAATGCCTTCCATCAGACAAGAAATTGATAACCTCCAACCTAATGAGGTTAGTATATAATTTGATATTGATTTTTTCAATAGTTTTTAAGTATTTGTAATTATTTTTATTGACTGATTGCATATCATATAACAGGTAATCTGGAATCCCTATTTCAACCCTGATGAGGTCATTTCAGATGATAGGCAACAAGCATTTCAAACTGTAATGTGCCCTACAACATTGATATTTGACGATATTGCTGAGCACTACATGTCAGACCGAGTATGCTGGCAATTTGGAGTAAAATATGGCATTCCTAGGAATCCCTTGGTTGTTAGTAAGAGGCAAAGCATACAATTTGGACAGCGAGACTGGCGAAACGTCAATGCAGATAAAATCGCTAACTGGTTGTCTCGCCATGACCGCATCATGCCTGATATTCAACAAGATACTGACAATGGGTTGCACTCATAGGAGTACAAGGCCTGGTACAACTTGGTGTCCCATCCTTTGATACATAATGTTGCTAACCGACCCAAAGACATATTGCAACCTCATATCCATGAAGAATAAAAAGCGGTTCATGCTCATGAACCACAATATATAATATGACCTCGAGGTTATGAGGACCAGTTGGTACGTTTATATTGACCTATAAATTCTTATAGTATTTTCTTTACCTATTAGTTCTATTTAATTGTTTAAATATGCTAATTATGTAATCTTGTTGTGCATGTTAGTGCAGTTAAGACATCTACAATCATGTTAGGCAGAGGCACTTACACTTAGACAGAAGTGGTACCCGAAAGTTCTTAATCTCGTTAACAACGATTTTAAAATGTTGTCTAAGTTTGTGCCTGTGGATATGGGTGACGTAAAAGCCATGATGAAGCATTTACAATATTAATATTATGATGAAGCTGTATTGGATGAGGCTGGAGATGATGGAGTGGGTCAAAGTAGTCAAGCTGTAGAAGACCTAGCTCCCTCCACAAAACCTGCAGTTGAGGAACCTAGAAGATATAATACACGAAATAAATGGTATCAGCCTAAGAGAAGGCGAGGCGTGTAATGAGTCATTTTGAGGATCCCAATTTGTATTGGTCATTTTGTAATGTATTGGTCATTTTGACATACCCAGCTCTAGGCTCTCTTTATTATATTATAAGATGATGTTTTTAGATGGTTGTGTTTGACATGAGTCTCAAATTAATCCACCTTAAGTATATAGAGCTAGCATATTTTTAATGAAAAGTCATAGTATTTGTATTATTACTACTCACTAAATATATTACAGAATCTTCAGTATCACTCTTGATATCAATGTGTGCTATTGTGCTTATGTGCCAATATCAGTAATCCTTTCTTTCTCTTCATTTTGGTTGCTACATGGGCCATCTTGAGAAGACTTGGAGTCTTGGTGAAATTTGATTGTTAGTGGTTGCATATGTGTATTGGGTTTAACATCATATCATTGTCTAGAGTTATCCAGTATACATTTGATATAAGATTAATGAGATTTATTAATTTAACATTATTTACATTACTTCTTGTGATTGATGGTGGTGAAAATGACAGCTACTGTGCATCCAAAATCATATAATCACTGATGGAAACAATATGGAATCAAAGAAACAACATGCAATGAATGTTGGTTCAATCACCATGAATGTTAGTGCAATGAGTTTCCGGATGTTGAACATCAAAAAATATCATATTTTCTGATGTTGAACATCCAAAAACTCATTGTGAATATCCAGAAAACTTATAGTGAGTTTTCGGATGTTCAACATCCGAAAATATGATATTTTTCGGATCTTCAACATCCAAAAATATTACTTTTTCAAATGTTGAATATCTGAAAACTCACTGTGAATATCCAGCAAGCTCCTGGATCATAGTGAGTTTTCGAATGTTCAACATCCTCAAATATGATATTTTCAGATGTTCAACATTCCAAAATATTAATTTTTCGGATGTTGAACATCCGAAAACTCACTATGAAAATCTTGGATATTCATAGTGAGATTTCGGTAATATGATAATTTCGGATGTTCAACATCCGAAAATATTACCTTTTTGGATGTTCGAAAACTCATTGTGAAAATCCAAGAGCTTCCTAGATTTTGACAGTACCATTTTTGGATGTCAAACATCCGAAATTGTTTAGACATCACATTGATCATGAACATCAAGATGCATTGACATAATAAAAAAATGGACATCATTTTTAGATGCATGGACATGAGAATAACTCATTTATGGATGTATGGATATGAATTTCATTTTCTTATTTTAAGGCTATCACAAAGATTTCCAATATTGAAATCATCTATCTCGATACAAAGATTGACAAACTCATCTATTAGAAGATTTATGACGACAAAGAATTTTGATTGCACTGACACAATTTTGACAACAAAAACACCATATTCACTCAATTCATTAATTCATGAAAATCATAATTCCATATAAGAATACAATATTAACATGAAGTTCACTCTATCGGTTCTTTGTATGTCCTCCTATTATGTCCATTTGCCCCGCATAGTTTACACTTCAAAGGCTTGGTGATCGGATGTTCCGTCTTGGATATTCTTCATTGCTTTTTTGGCCTACTAGGAAGGCGTGTAGTCCTTGGTGGCAACACTGTCCGGTTGTAAATACCTGTCAACTTAATATCATCCAAGATAGGTGCAAAGGGAGTTTCAAATGCCCTTTTAAAGTATTCCACAGTAAAGTACTTAAGGCAGTACACAGTGGGATCCATATGCATATGGTTAATGGCCGCAATAGCATGGGCACACGGACTGCCACTGAGTTGCCATTTTCTACAACTGCATGTCCACTGCATTAAATCGACAACGTACTTCTTCCCAAGATAGTGGATCTCAAAAAGCATGTCCATGACGGATATAACTTTGTGCAAAAATCGAGCCTTCATCTTTCGCGTGTCAAGTAATTTTTGGGCCTTTGGTACTAGCATGCTGCTCCAAGTATTACCTAATTCCCTCTTCTCTTCAAACCTGGTCCTCAATTGTATCATTATTTCTTCACACATTGTAATAATCAGTTTCTTTTGAGCCGATAAAATCCAAGCATTGAAAGACTCGACCATATTTGAGGTAAGATGATTGTATATAGACCTTGAAAAATAGGCATCTGCCCAAAATTTGGGTGGAATATTGTTAATCCAATCATATGCTTCTAGGTCGGCATACTGTATATTAAACATCATTTTCTCAAACCCACCAATGGTCGCTTTACGAGCAGCCTTCCAAAACACCATCAGCAATATTTCAGTATTTGCTGACATCTTCATAAAGCCCTTGAAGTTCTCTCCCATATGTCGCATGAAAAATGATAGAAAATATGTTGGAAAGCATTTTTATATTGCTTATGACAGCTTTTCTGTCGATCTGATATAATGGTTAAGGTAGGCAGATTAGGGTTTCCATTTAAGAGGTCACTCAATATACTTAAGAACCAATACGAACTCTGGTACCTTCTCAACCACTGCAAATGCCAATGGGAAGAGCCCATTATTTGCATTTAATGTGATGACGCACAATAAAATGCCTTGATACTTTCCTTTTAGGAATGTTCCATCAATACCAATTAATGGTTTGTATCCATTGACAAACCTCATAATGCATGGACGATAGACAATAAATAGTCGTTTGAACCTGCCTTCATCAGTGTGGATGCGAACTTAAGTTCCCGGGTTGGTTCTTCTAATCTTCTCAATATACAGGGGGGAGGTCGAGGTATTGTTGTTTATGTGATCCATCTATCATCTCTCTAGCAGTCTCTTTTCCCTGCCAAGCTTGCATGTAGGACAGCCTGACCCAGTGATCACGTTGATCATCCTTTACAATATCTTTTGCTTTAATTTTTGGTTGGTCAAGAAGGCGGCCTTTAATCTTTTTTGCCACCCAATCACTACGAGCTACTGGCTGATGAACCCTCCCCATTGGACCGCTACATGTGTGCTCCTTAACCATAGATTTCACTTTAAAGTATGCGGTGCTGCCAACTCGTAAGCATTGCACTTGTCATGTGCATCCATCTGCCTTACAACTTGCCCACATCCGTCCTAATTCACTTTTGTCAAACTTCAAAACAAAATTATTGTGGATTGCCAAATCAACTAGATGATGCTAACATTCATTAACATTTTCAAAAAATTGCCCAACATTCAATTGAACCTCATTACTAACTCCTCTACATGGACTCTCTAATGGTTCAATGTTCTCCATATCACGCTCTGGTATGAGCTCAGGGTTGGGCACCACTCCAATGTTTTGATCTTGCTCAGGTAAAGTGTTACACCGACTGTTGACAAACGATAGAATGTAAGATGAAGCAACAATTTCTACACATATAAGATTAAAATAAAGCAATTTATAGATGAAAAAATAAATTGTAGATACACTTATTCCTTGAAGATGGGCCCTCAGCAACAAATTCTTGTCGTGCCTCGGCAATATATACTATAATTCTCGAAGATTCCCCTCCCAACATAAAAGATATATCTATATCGTCACTAACATCAATCAAATCAAGCCCACTAAATAGACTTGTGTTGTGGTACATAATAGCTAATTTGCTTGGATCACACTTCGTTAAATTTGCAAAATGATTTTTTAGTTCCTCGAAGGAACTATTCCCATTATACTTGGTGACCTTCAATTTTCATCTTTTATAAATAACACCTCCATCATCTGCATTCGTCTCAAATGACCCCCCATATCGGAAGACCAGTTGTACTCCCTCAGTAGCCATCGTCAATACTACTGTATTAAATGAATAACAAAGTTAGTGTTATAAAAAATCAGTACAAAAAAATTACAAAAAATTGGTATATTTCTAACTACTTTAGGGTAAAATATGAGTATTGCATAATAGATTGAAATAGTGTACTACTAAAATTGTCAGTAGCGATCATCAATACTCATGTATTAAATGAATAGCAAAATTAGTGTTACAAAAAAATTACCAAAAAATTAGGATATTTCTAACTGCTTTAGGGTTCATAAAATCTGAGTATTACATAATATATTGAAATAGTGTACTACTAAAATTGTGAGTAATACTCATATAAACACAAAATAAACAACAAATTTTATTACAAACAAACAAGTTTAATAATTTTTTGGCCAAAACAAAGAATACAATGTATCAACTTGATACAAACAACAAGTAATTATATAAAAAAACAACTTCATCAATATTAAACAAATTCTATTTATTAATTTCAAATACGCAACAAATGTTATTAACAAAATTAAATATCTAAATAATAAGAGATAAATAAACTTTAATTAATCAACTGTATAAAGAAAGAGTAAGAACGGTACCAATCACGTCCAAATAGTGAGTCAACATCTTCAAATTTGTGGGTTACTGTATAAGGGACAGTAAAGGGGGTACGTTCCTTCAATGATCGGTTTTTCCCAACTTTATAAAAACAAAAACATATAAGTTTTTGCCCGTGCACGGGAAGTCTTGGCGCTCAAAATTTCGGATGTTCAACATCCGAAATTTGATAAGTGACTGTTCTAGCTGCATCTGTTTTCGGATGTTGAACATCTGAAAAATGGTAAAAGTGTTTTTATTTTAAAAAGACGTTATGAAAGATAAAAAATGGACAGATGAGTATAACGGAAACTATTAGGTGCAACCGTAATAATGTAAAGTATAACGGATATATATGTAATTTTTTCAAAGGATAATGTGTTGAAAAAATCAGTTGGGTGAATAGGGACAAAAATATGAGCAAAAAGGATTACCGTGGCATGTAGCGCTTTCTCAAAACGATATTTGTCCTTCGTTGATATTGTAATAGCGTGCATAAGCAGGATAACTTGTCATCGAGATATATAAAACTAGAAACTCAATTTCCAATGTTTCAACGTTCTATGTGCTCGAATCAAATGCCTACTACGAACACCGGAGTTTTGTGTTGTTTAGAAAGAAAAAAAGAGAAAAACGAGTAGAGAGAGGACATAAGTGCCCTGTTATGCACTTAGGAAATTTACAGAGAATGATGTGAGAAAAAGTGTAATTCGAATGGAAAAATGATCCCTCTTCAACGACAAGTGATTGTTGAATGTCCCGGACGAGCCACACTTACAAAAAGATATCGAGCCTTAAACTCGAGCCATACTCACAAAAAGATATTAAGCTTCGAACCCGACCTATATACGTACTCAGGCAAGGGGCACCTCACACTCCGATGCGAGCGAAGTGCAACGTGCACCATCAAGTGCCCTTGCATCCATGCCTTCGCCCACACGTGGGCGTGTTACACGCCTGTTCCACACATACACCACCATTCTCACATTTGTACTAAAAGTATAAGATATGAGAATACCTACACTTAAATACTACTCAATTCACATTCTCCTCTACAATGTGGGACTAAAAACCCATATGTCTCTCTACAAAATACTGCTTAGGAAAACTACACAAAACCATATTGTTATTTTAAAATACACATAGGTATTTATCCAAACCAAAAATACTAACATAATAAGCATTTAAATTTGCAATTTGTTTATAAAAATTAATTTTTGCATTATAAAAGTAAGGTGAACCCAAAAAATCTACAAGAAACGATTATTTTGATACCAAGAGACCCTCAAATCGATAATCTTGATCTCAAGATCTATAACTACTGAAAAAAAAAAAAAAAAAATTCAAGGAACTAGATTTCCTTGAGGGTTTATAGGAAATTGGACTTCCAGTGAACAGGGTAAGAAACATTTAAATTTGTTATGCCCTATTTGAAATTTCAAAATAGGTAGTTGTAAGAGCGTTATTGAATACATATAAAGTTTAAATTTAAATTTGTTATGTTCCATCCGATTTGACTTTAATAAGTGGGAATGATTGTGACCTCCATATCATCATCATCATCATCATCATCATCATCATCATCATTATCATCATCATCATCATCATCGTTTTAAGAGGCCTTTTCCAATTAATTGGTGGGATTGTAACCTCCATATACAAAAGATAAATGATCTTTTTGTAGACAATCCTTTTTAAATTTATAATGCGTATTTGTAATATGGACCCAGTTTGTATGCGGCAAACATGTAAAAATTCAAACCTCATTATAAATCTATTTTTAAGATGGATTTTAAGACTTAACTTTTAAGGACATGTAATCTGTAACGTGGAGATCATGAATATGAAAAAATAAATAAATTTTAAACACAAGAAATAATAATTCTAGTAAAATAAAACATTTGGACCGTTAATTTCTATTGGTTTTAGAAAAAAAAACCTACTTGCATCCATCTTTAAGATAGATGCTTTACATTTTCTGAACTGCATATGTAGAAATGCGGTCCAACCCACATGAAACAACTTTCCATTTAGTATTATGCTAGATCAATCAACACAGTTCCTCATAGACCCACCACAATATTTTGGGTCAAGATTTCGAGGACAACATTAGACTGTTCTTGCAACCGTCCATGGTTTTGTGGCATGTAGCGGGGTGCCTTTCTCGATTCTTTCAAAAGTTGCAACTAATGCTTCAATAACCGCATTTGAGAAACTCTGACCAAGTCCGAGCAAACCCCAAAAACCCATAAAAAAAGGCATAAAAAATATAAAAATATATATAAAAAAGGAAAACACCATTACAATTATGTTTTTAAATTATTTTGATAGTTTTTAAGATAATTTAGGAACTTTCTTATTTGTTATTTTTTAAAAAATATCCCTAAATTATTCAAGGTCCAATCAAAATTTTCAATAATTCATGTTTTATAGATTTTTTTTATCTCCTTGAATAATCTAATGATTTCTATTACCTTTTTTTAAAAAATTTCTAACTCTTTTACAATTTTTAATTTTCTTTTTACTTTTCTTGTACCAAAGGTAAATGTTTATATTGCAGGCAATCCTTATTTTTAAAAGTACACAATGAGATCATTTACTTTTGATACAAGCTGATCACAATTGATCTTGATCATTGGATATGAAATTGGGTGATTGCATTTATCTTATTGACCAAACTCAAAGTTCAAAAGAAATTTTTTCGAATCTTATGATAAACCCAAAGCTATCATATTTCTAAGTGGCTATAAGTAATTATGACGTCTTTATACTAAATGTTCTCATTGTACAACCTTTTTTTATGTTTTAGGCCGTGCAAAAATCGGTTCGAGGAAATTAAAAAACACTAGCTACGACTTTATGCACGTCCATTAATAATGAATCAATAAATCCACGCATCAATACATTGAAAAGTAGTTTTTGAAAATTTTGGAAGCAAGTACATCCCTTTGCAATCAAAGTGAAAAACAAGAAATATTAATAAACAAAACATAGATCTCAAAGGTTGCATGTTTGCCTAGGCCCATTGATGGACATACCCCCTAATGACTCATTTAATCATCTCTAAAACACCAACAATGAATTTACCTTGATATTTTCAAGGTTTCTCGACTTTTGATTTCTACTATGGAAAAAAATAATTTGATCACATTAAAAGAAAAAGTTTATGTGAGGTATTACTATAAAAGTAATGTACATTTAAAAAATCATTGGAAAAACGTTGTTGTGGTGAGAAAAATCCTTCAACTAATCAAGATGACCTCAAGATGTATGGATATCGAAAAAAATATTTTAAGTCCTAAATATAATGCATCTTGTAATACACTATTTGGACGGTCTATTTTTCAAACTTTTCAAGTGTTTCTAAATTTGCTCGATCTACACTATTTTAGAGCTTTAAATTTCATAATTTGTAGTGGAAGCAAATTTTCAAGATAAAATATCCCTATATCTTTTATTTTTAGGTTTCATTTCACAATGGACCTAAGGTTTTAAAAGATATTTTTGGGCATAAAAATTGTAGATTTTATTTCTTCTAATCCCTTGAGTTAATTTAAACCTGTTTTTTAGGCCAAACAAATCTTAAAAGATATATCTTTTTTAAAAGCCATCCTCCCAAACTTCTAAAGAGAGAGAGAGAGAGAGAGAGAGAGAGAGAGAGAGAAGGGTTTCATGGAGGTGAGAAGTTACCAGGAGGAAAGAGAGAGGTATTTGGAGAAACACGGGAGGAGAGAGAGGGCAAGAGAGACATATAAAGAAATAGAAAGAGAGAATTTGGGGTATATAAGTGAAGAGAGAGAAATGATTGTGTTTAGAAATATCATATATTTCTCATATTTGTTTAAGTTAAAAAATAGTTTTAAAGTGGTTAGGGGGTTAGAAATTTTTTTTGAAACCTTACGTTTATCAAGAAATGAAACTTCAAAATAGAGAATATAGTGATATTTTTCCAATTTTCAAACCATCACAAGGGTTTCCCATACTGAATTGCATCTTTCAACAAGGGGTTTTGCCGTACTTAAGATTATGATACAGTCCAAGACTGTGCTACTTCCTTAGTGCAAACATGCATAGGTTTAAGAAAATGGTTCTCTCTCTCTCTTTCAATTCACTATTTAATCTCAATAGATATACATAAAGCCCTTTCCCATGTAAATGGGGAATTCAAGTCAAAGTCAAAATTACAAACCTATTCAAATTAAGAAATTAATCCAAATAGGATAACTCCTAAATCTTAGATTAAAATATTTAAATCTATTAAATCTTATTCAAATGGTGGAACTAACTCCTCCTAATTAAAATAGAGGTTTCCTAACAGATTGTCACACTTTCATTTTTAAGTTCCAATTTCCATCTCAACATAGATTTTGGAAGGTGGATGACCCTACCCTTGTACATAAATTCATTAGAAAAACCGCCACTTGGGTCGTGTTTTCTTCATAACAGGCTAAAGGAACATATAGTTATATGACCTCTGCTTTGAAGGCATTACAAAAAGAAAAAAGAAAAAGGAAAAAGAAAAGAAAAAGTTAAAACTTCAGTAAAACTAGTGGTATATAACCTTTGTTAGGGTCTTAGGGCCAAAGTTCCTCAACAGTCTTGAAAGTTCCATCAGGCGAGACAAGAAATTCACCAAGATATACCTTCTTTTAAGGGAGTTCACTGATTTTTTGCAAGTCCTCTTCATGTAGCTCCCAATCAAATATCTGCAGGTTCTCCCTCAGCCTCTCGCTGTTGAAGCTCTTCACCACCAAAGTAATCCCTTGCTCAAACCTACAAAATCGATGACTCATGTTTTCATTTGTTGTTCCGTTTTACCATTAAAATTTAGTGATGTTCATGGTGAAGAATCATGGATGCTTAGTTTATGTTGGGTGAGTATGGTCATTAAAGGCCTTATGAATTCTTGTAAAATGAAATAATATAGTGGAACATGAACTCAATGGGAGTGTGGTCCCTCGTAGACCATACTATGCAAACGATGTTTGTAGCTACCAGACTGTGCTTGACGATATAAGTCAGTCGGTTGGAAAAAACGCATGCTACCTGGGCATATAGAACAAACCGAGAATGTGTTCTAATAGGTCATCCTTTGATGAGGTCGGAGCATAAGCTCGGATGAGTGAGCTGAGGGGCAGTGAGACCCTTGTGTGTGATGGTGGCCTAAAGAGACGAGAGCCAAAGCCCTATCCATGTGTCATCACACGACATACATATTGATAGATCGTTCAGAAAAACAAGTAATCCACCTTCAGGATGAAACGTATACATGTGCAAGAGATACCCCTATGCACCATATGAGCTGTTGTCGCATCAAGTCTAGGTGATATCGACTTGTCTCTAGGGGAGGACCTGTAATCTACAGACTGGGATTGCGACTCCTTGGCTCATCGGCCAGATTGTGGTGACCCGCTAATAAACCCCTGCTTGGACTGTGGGTCATGAAAGACTTTGAGCCAATCTGATAAAGCAAGTGTGGTCTGTAGTCTACAGTTGAAGGTGGAGTGCCCCCATGATTGTCTGTAGTCTACAGTTGAGTAGACTTGTGTTATTTTATGGTATGCATAATATTTTGATTAGATTTACTTTATTTAATTTTTATTGATGGAAAATGATTTAGGAAATTAGGATAAGGGTTCATGTACATTCCATAATGTTGATAGCCCATGTATGTAATGGATGGCTCTACATTTCCGAACACGAAGTTCAGACATTGAGACTGAAACTAGAGAAGGACGGAAGTAGAATCAAGGGTGTGAACTCGCAAGCACAACCAATTGCTAGCATAGTCAAGCCCCTAACCTTTCTCCATGAAAGTAGGGAGCCTTAGATGATTTTCAGCACCCCACATGTCACCCAAGATCAATGGTTCATATTCAATCTGACAAGAAGAGGCAAGCCAAAAAAAATCCTAATAAACCATAATCTTGTTTTAAGCGTATAGAACATGGATTGTCTCTACCATAAAATCTCTATACCTTATCTCTTGTACCTAATTCTCATCTTTTTCTCTCATATTCCACAAAGGAGCACACCTCTCTCATGAAAGCCCAAAAAGGGGGTACGTCCCACTCTCACATCTTTGAGATCTCTCTCTCCCACATTGTAAAAAGGGCTAAGCTATGGGGTTATTCTATCTCCTATCTCTCAACTATGGAATTATGACTAAAGGTTTTAGGGTATAGCAAAAAAGAGAATCCAAATCTCTCAAACTAAGTTGCTAAGAGAATTCACCTAGGGTTTGAGTTTGTAATTAAAAGGGGTTCATGTTCTATTAGTATGGCTTGGCCTAAACTTGTTTTCCAGGTTGAGATTGAAGGTTGATCATTGTTCCTGCGCCATCGGATGGTGGTGACTCGGTGTGGGGTGTAATAAGCCCGGTTGAAGTAATCTCCGACATTCTTCACTTTTATTAGTTGCAATCTTATATTTTTATTTTCAAGCATAATGCATAATTATTTCAATGGTATCAAGTTTTAAGATTTATGTTTTATTGTTATGTTGATTTTATTTTAAAACATGTATATGACCACTTGTAAGTGATCTTTTGCTAAAACAAAAGATATAAATAATAATAATAATTTTATGATTCCCCGATAAAAGATTACATTAACCTTTCTTTCGGTCTGAGCCAACCTAATATGGAGATCGAGATTGAAAGGGAAAGAGAGCTTACTCGAGCTACAGTCTTTCCTCTGGGCTGCGCTATCTCTTTAATAACTTCACATCCCAAAACTGCCGAGGCACCCGAGGTGTTTGGCTGTCCTCCCAATGGAGAATATGCACTATGGATCCCCTTTGCATCACAAAACGCTCTAAGCTTCCTCTGTTGCCAAAGGGGGTGCATTTCCACCTCATAAATTGACATTTTCCAAGTTACAATATTTTTTCTAATTCTATAACAAATAAAGTAATAATTTAGAGTTCATTTGCTCTAAACGGCTAAACCAAATACTTAAAACCAGTACGCAATTGGAGATACGGGTATTGTGGTAACGGAAGAGCCGTTCAAAGATTGAAAGTTTCAACCTCTTTCATCCCAACATTTTCTTGGGAAATTTATCAAAATAGCCATAGGAGATGAACTTAACATTTTTCATATGTTTTTTGATTTAATTTCAAAATACCTTTAAAATGACGCATGATCACTACCAACTAGTGGCTAATGGGTAAAATATTGAATGGTTCATCTTTTTGTGGACACTTTGATAACTTTCTCTAGTTTCTTTCTTTGTAGCTGTCCTCCTCGAGAGATCTAATCTAACTTGTTGCCTGCAATACTCATAGGATGCAAAACACGAATATATAATGATATGCTTAAAATTTTATGCAAAACCAAGAGGAAAAAGCTAATTAAAGCTGGAAAAGTAGAACAAGAAAAGAGAGTGAAAGATTATGCTGTCTCCTAACGCTTGCAAGGGACCTAAAACCCCTTTACAAATCTCCAAATTTTGGATTGAAAAGATGTTATGACATGCAACTCAAGTGATTGAAATGAAGAGCTCCTTTCTGCTAGATGATGGAGTAGAACGAACTGCACGAGGGATTAGTTATCAGCAAGTCTGAATGAAGTACAGGTCAAGAACTTGGATTGACTAATTTGGGTTTTACATCTGCCAAACAGAATTCGCAGAAGTATTTATGGTCTTTTCCATGTGCTGATTAAGAAAGTGAACAGAGATAAGATAATTAGAGAGAGAGATAAAGCGATAGAAAGAGAAAGAGAGACTCCCTGATGAGTGGGAAAGCTACCCCGCGTGCCCAAGATTTGCATGGTGAGGCGCCATTGATGAGCAACTGCTCAGGCTTGGCTCCACCATGGAAGTAGAGTTGCTGAGGATGCGAGGTGGATTTGCCTAATTTTTTTTCACGGAAAGATTAACTATGTTTTCATTGCTGGACAAGGGGAAACCTAGAAAAAAAAAGAAAACAGGGCCAAGGGCGTGCTCCTAATATTGTGCATATTTGACACCAAATGGTAATAGACCTCTCTCAATTTGGTCTATACGTCATTTTCTTTATATTTTAAATTCATTGAAAGAAAAAGTTTATATAAGGATGCTACCTTATAATGTAGAACTACAGATGCCTCACAAAAATCCATCGGGAAAGGTAGTTTTAATGTTAAAAAAGCCTTTGATTGATCATCTTGACATCGAAATATATGACTATCGAAAAAGCCTTTCATATGTTTATAGATCTACTTGATTTTACCATTTTTTAAATTTAAAATTTTATAATTAGATATAAAAATAGATTTTGAGATAATCCTGAGAACATTTTACATCAAAATTATATACCATGATAAAATTTGGAAGTGCACCGTACGTCTACAGCTACGGATGCATTTGTATGCCAACTGCACCCTTCATTGCAAGAGCTTGTCTCAAGGGTAGAAGATGAGGCGATTTGGGAGAAAGAAAGTGATGGGGTACTTTCGGTAAAATCAGTATATCGGCTGCAATTTAATGATTGGATAAGATGGAATGAAAGGCGATTTCATAAAGTTTGGAAATGAACTAAGGTCAAGATTTTCCTTTGGATATTATGTCAAGACAAAATCTTCTCTTCTGAGGTGTAGTGAATCTCTGTTTGTTGTGCAAAAGTGATGAGGAAAATGGAAAGCGGCTTTTCCTACATTGTCGTTTCACTAGTATATTTTGAGTTTTTAGAGAGGGAATAGGGTTTTAGAGAGAGAGAGATTGGGTTTATAAAAAGAGGGATTGGATTTCTAGAAAGATAAAAAATGAGTTTTAGAGAGAAAGAAATAATGAGTTTTTAAACAGATAAAGAGATAATGGGTTTTAGAGAGAGAATGAGTTTTTAAAAATAGAATGAGAGATTTTGTTTCTAGAGAGAGAATAAATTTTCATATAGAAAAAGAGTGATTGGGTTTCTAAAGAGAGAATGGGTTTGTAGAAAAATCTTTTATACACTATCTATCTGCTCCCACAAGCCAAATTTATACTAAAAATATTTTTTATATATCCCAAATTTTGGGGATGTGATCTCGAGAACCTGACAATCAACCTGAAAGGAAAAAAAAAATTAACTCTCACTCAACCCAAGATTGCATTGGTAACATCCAATATCTAATTGGAATTTCATGCCCTCGGAGAGAGGGAAATAAAGAATAACAAATTAAAATAAGTTTGGATCTAATAGTTAACTAATTTGTTAGTCATCTTATAGATGGGTAATTTTCAAGGTAATTTTCAAGATATCGTATTCATTAGATAATTATCAAAGCCTTCCCAACAATATTTGTAATAACAATTAAAGTTAAAAATAACTTACATTCTCCAAACGAAAGAAAACAATTCCATAAGAAATCTTGATACTATTACCAAACATGAGAAAACAAAAACATATGAAATCTAAATCTAAGAAATCCATTTCTTACAAAATTAATTTATTATAAGAAAACTATTTCATACAAACCAAACATGCACTTATTGTATTATTTTTCTGTACAAACAAGATCTAGAACCCCAAAGGGAAATAAGTATTAACCCATAATAACAACTAAGAACTTATTATTTTTCTGTACAAACAAGATCTAGAACCCCAAAGGGAAATAAGTATTAACCCATAATAACAACTAAGAACTTATTGAAGTCTTTATTTTATTTTTGAGTACTTCAATAATAGGAATCGAACTCAAGAGGTTGCGCTACTAAACCTCAACCGCTAACCACTCGAGCCCCAACTCAATTCCTAAGTTTATTGAGGTATTGGGCATAGGTTTTATATTTCTCCATCCCACAATTCCTCCAAAGTCTTGTAAGGCCCATTAGGTGACACCCATTCTTCACCGAGAATTGCCTTCTTTGGTGGGAGTTCACCAATCTTTTGCATTTCCTCTTCATTAAGCTCCCAATCAAACATTTCCAGGTTCTCCTTCAGCCTCTCCTTTTTGAAGCTCTTGGCAATCAAACCAGCCCCTTGTTGAAGGATCCATCTCAAAGAAACCTACAAAACCATTCCAAATGTATTGTGAATGGACCTCTCTCTACAATGCTATAAGCTTCATGTTTCACTACAAAAATTTTGTGGTATCACTGAAGCCAATAGGTGCCTAGTTTAGGCAAACCCATCAATGACATTTTATGAGAGAGGGATACTTGCTGTTAATTTGTGTTGAATCCTTATTAAATAGGGATTAGTTTCTTTTTATTTCTGTTCTTCTAATTTTTAGGTGGTTCTTATTATTTTATTATTACCATTAACTAACTTCCTATTAAATACGAGCTATGGGAGATAAGATCGTATTGGATTAGGAAGGTCATGGAGACGAAATAGAAAGGATAATGTTAGGTATCATAAAAAGCTAGAAAATTAGGGAGGCCTTTGGTTTTGGGGGTTTCTTTATTTGTTTTGGTAGAGAGAGAAACATAAAGGAGCAAGAAGCAAAATGGGGAGTAGAGAGAAAATTGTAAAGAAAGAAATGTTACATTAAATTTTGTATTTCTGATTCTCTACGGTAAGTGCCATGTAAATTTATTTTTTTTGATCAGCTGTCGACCGTTTTCACCTAAAGATGTAGTCACATTTCAACCCGTTGGTTTTTGAGCTTCCATGCACTAAAACTTGTTTGGGGAAGAGAGAAAGATGAGAGCTGAACAATGCTCTTTCCATTGGTGTGGGCCATCTTTGTGTTCTTGCCATGGGCGTAGGCTCTCTCTTTGAGTACCTCAATATATCCATGTTATTTAGAGAGAGAGAGAGAGAAAGAAAGAGAGAGATGCTTACTTGGGCAGTGCTCTTTCCATGGGCATGAGCAATCTCTTTGAGAACCACAGAGTCGAGTACTGCATTGGTGCCCCAAGTGGCTCCTGCCCCTCCCAAAGGCGAATATGCATACACTTGGATCCCCTTTTCCCCACAAAACTCCCTCAACTTCCTTTGCTGCCAAAGAGGATGCATTTCCACCTAACAACCCCAACCTTTCTTAAGTGACAATTAAAATTTAAAAGGAATATAAAGCAGCAAGAGATCAGTGTTGCTATGAAATTTAATGCAAAAGGTGTGCTGCGACACAAAAATTATCCCAATGGTAATTCTCTCTTGTTTTAGAGGCATTTTTATCTCCAATATGAATTTGTGAAATGAAGATTAAAGACCAATTTTGTGGAGAGAAATGTGTCATGTAGCCCAATTAAGATGAACCACGTATATTTGTGTATTGGTATTTGTGTATTGATAGTGTTTAGATCGTAGTTTTTTGTGATTTGCTTGGAGCTAACTTGCTAAAATACCCCTAAGTTTTAGTGTTCCAAAAACTGAATTGAGTATTTTTAAATTGGCACTAGAGTGAAATGAAACGTTTCAAGTAGTCATTCAAATGCTGTTCTACTCTTATGATTTTGGAAAGTGGTTTGAGTGATATTTTATCAAAATAAAAATATTAAAATTTTGTTTTGATAAAATTTTTATATTGTTTCATTAGATTCCATGGCTAGTGCAAGTTGCAATGTTGTTAGCCAGTATAAAGGCAATCATGATAGTTTAAGAAAGATCACTTGCTGACCTCATATTTCTTGATATTCATGCACACCTATCCACGTAATTTACTTTTACTATGACTTTTTTTTTTAAAAAAAAAAATGTTAGTAGAGATATATTTTTTGAAAATATAAACTATTTATATTTGATAGAAAAGAGTCATAATCATTACTAACCATTAAATTTGAAATCCGATCATTGCATATATGTAATTATTTATTCACAAAGTCCATACCAAATTTTTTTGAATATTGTGCCACTCTTTCATTAATCTAATAACACAGTGAGAGTTGTTAACTTCTCGTAATGCCAATTTGACTATGGTAGCATTTGGCAACGATAAGTTTGGTTATCAGATATCAAATCTTAAGATATCGGTCCGGGTTTCTAGTTGGGTCACCTTTCCAAACAACTTTTGGGATCTGAAGTTGAATATATGAGACCAAAGGACTTCAAAATTTCTGATTAATAAAAAATTCCAAAATAAGAACCAGAATTTCTTACTTCAAAAATATGAATGCATCAAGGACCGAAAGATGAATCTAGGCTTCGATTTTCATAACAGATGGGCAACCAGAACTGAAGAAACCGAAGTTTCCCAAATCATGCAAAAAATTCTCCAATTTTTGGATCTTCAGATATGATGCTTGTTTTAGGATATCTTTATCAGTTTCCTAGTTAAAAATGAATGTTGGGATCAAATGAATTGGATTTAGAGCTCCAATTGACAAATTTTTGCTGGAAAAGGTCGCGGATTTTATCACCTCTTATTTTTTTGAATACTGTGTAAAATACTCGGATGAGTATTGTATGCATGTGACCTCAAATTTAGGGGTTGCAATGGACCAAACCTTGGTCTGGGTATGGGTCCAAAATTTGGACCAGAAAGGTCGAGTGTCCAAAATTTAGATCTGTATACTATTCGGTTCCGATTCTGGGTCCACCCAGACCCGACCAGAATAATGCGGGAATTCATAAAGTCAATATTATGGGTATATGCTGATAAAAATAGGGCTAATAAAAAAAAAAAAAATTTCATAGTTACAGGGCAGCAATAGACCCAACCAGACTCAGGACCCCATGATTTGGGTATTTTTGGACCCACTAGGTTGGACCCAACCCGTTTCTACCCCTACTGAAATTGTAGAACTTGGGCGAGTGAACCAAATTTACAAGAACTCTTCCCTATTCAAGTCCATTATTACAATACTTACAAGTTCCAGTATACCAGAGTACGTATATGGGAACTCCCCTCAATTACGAGCCGAGGCTGAGTAACTCAACCGGGTCTACATGCTTGCACCCTCTCTCTCTCACATACATTTGAGATATAAACTCTCACACACAAGAGTTTATATCCCATATTTGAGATATAAATCGTAAACCCCTCTCTCTCTCTAGGGAAAAGTGGTTTAATTGGCGGACCTGGTTAACAGCAGGGGGTATGGTGGCATGAGCGAGCAGGTCTCCGAGCTTCTTACATGAGAAGTTGCTGACTCCAATGGACTTAGTGAGCCCCATTCTGCAGCACTTTTCCATGGCCTCCCATGTCCCTCTCATGTCAAAAGGGAGATGGTGTTCCTTTTGCACCGATCCCTCCTCCATCTGCCTAACCCTTGCGGGCCAATGAATGAGGTACAAATCCAAATACTCTAATTGCAATCTCCTGAAATTGGTTCCAAAATCTGTATGTTTTAGATTCAATCTCAAATTAGAAAAGAAAGGAAAGTAGTAACATACATCAAGAACGATAAAACGGTAAAAATAAGAGGATTATATTGAAAAGAGAATTTTCTTTATCCGAACCAATGTTTACGAAATCACCTTGGTCGTAGTCTTTGGGCCTTGGTCTTGGGATTCAAGAGGGGGTCTTAGATGTTGAAACAAGAATCCTAGTTGGATCCACTACAAACATGTACTTATCCAGCTAAAATCCAGCTTAAAACAAAATAGGTGAGAGTACATGTCATAATATGATAAATAAAACCTAAAACATACTCGGGACAAAAATACTAAGATTTATGTGGTTCATCCCAAAAAGCCAAAAATATATTCTCATTTTTATTTATAAAGTTGAAAGCTTTAAAAAAGGTGTAGTTCGACATATATATGAAAACTTGAAAATCTTAAAAATTAATAATCTAAAAGTACATTACAAAATATACTATTATTAAAGTTTGAAGTCTTTTGTTTTTTTGTTTTTAATGTTCATGTATATTGATGTCAAGATGATCAATTTAAGGATATTTGAGCATTAAAACAACCTTTTTTAGTGAAATGTTTGAGATAGGCTTTAATTTGATTGTTTAGAGCCAATAATTTGATTGTTTAGAGCATGGGCTCTGTATAAATGTTTTTCATGTTATAATAATATATTATAATTATAAATATTTTTCATATTATAATAATATATTATAATTAATAATTATAAAGACATCCGGACAAAAACAGGTCTTAGTATTCCCTTAGTTTTATAAAATAATGAAAGTAAATAAAAGAACATTATTTTTGATATCATCATATTCAACAATAGGTTGAGACAAGTAACTTGGCCGAGTAGACTCGGCTGAGTCATGTACACCCAATAAAATTATAAAAAATTTACAGAGAGTAAAAACAAAAACAAAAAGAAAAAAAAAAAAAAGAAGGTAAAAGAATAGTTAATAATCAAAAGCCAAAAGAAGTAATAGACTGCATTAAAATTCTGAACAATATAAAAAAAAATATTTAAAAGAAAAGACCTAAGAAAAGAAAAAAAATATATATATAAAAGTTCTCAAAACATCGTAACAATTATCAAAGGATTTTAAAAACATATTAATAACTAACATATAGTTTTCTTGTATTTTTAACACTTCTTTTGTATTCCTTCCTTTTGATTTCTCCATTTTTAGGTGCTTAAGGGTAAAAAGAAAGAAAAAGAAAAAAAATAAAAAAATCTTAAGGCAACCCAGATAAACCCAAAACAAATATTTTAGAAATTCGAATACGGCTATGATTAAGCAGGGCCCGATCGGGTCTTCCTTCTGATGATCGGCCAATATATTATAAAGAAATTAGAAGAAGCAAAAGACTGAGGGCTGATTTACCTGTAGGGAATTGGGTCATATTATTATAAAGAAATACAAAAAATTGTAAAAGACAGAGGGAATCAAGGCGACTCCAAGGTTTCCTCAAACCAAAATTGCCCACATACTATCTGATTCGGGTCAGGATTTTTTAAACACTACTTAAATGAGAAGCTAACAACTTACTGGAGTGTTTGGTGAAGGGCTGGTAAAACCCCATCTGGGTGATTATCAGTGCACCAAAGCTTCGAGGTTACGAAGAGCTCACTTCGAGAATCGATGATGCCTCTCTCTTGGGCTTCGGCAATGGCTTGGCCTAGGGCTTTCTCTGACTTGTATATCATAGCAGTGTCGAAGTGTCTGTAGCCTAGCTCCATGGCCTCTAAAATTGGGAATTTAAGGGACTCGTCCTCAATGAAGGGGTCTTTTGCAGTGCCCAGCCCCACTAAGTGCATCTTGTGACCCGAATTTAGAACCACTTGAGGAATGCCTCCTATTTCCTTCTCCATGCCTACTCTTCAATTCAGTATTTGAGCTCCTCCCTCTCTCTGTGGGCAAAGCAAATGCTTCTGATTCTACAATAATAGAAGTGCTGTGAAGGTTTAGATAAATAGTAGCAGTGGGATTACAGTGGTTTTGTCTTTTAGGGAAGCAATTTTGATTAAATAAAAAGAAATATTCTTTTGGATAACAGTGCTACCTTAAAAGATAAGGGTGCTGGATACGGGTGCTGGATAAGGATGCTGTCGCTTTTTTGAAAGTGAAAACTTGGAGGTGGAGGGAGATGCAAAGGTGAACTCATTCTGGACGGTTTAGGTTCCTATGGTCCCCTGATGCCCAATTTATGAAGTGGGGGACCTCAAATGGTGCGTTTGTTTGTCGGAAACGACAATAAATTGTATGAGAGATAAAGGAACCTAAATGATTGTGAGAGAGGAGAGGGGGGGGTTTCTGTTAGGGATGACAACGGATCTGGACTTGGACCTCGACCCGAAGAGTATTAGGACTTTTTGAGTCCAAAATTTGGACCTATATCCGGGTCTGTGGGGTCTCGGGTCTTGTTGGATATATTGTCACCGTATTTATTTTATTTTATTTGTTTTTTTTTTTACCATCATATACCCTATAACTATGAGCTTCTTTTGTTTTTTTTTCTTTTTTTTGCCAATAATATTGTACTTGTTTTTAATATTGTGACAATATGAATACCTAGTGCGTGCCTAAAAACGCATGATTGCCATCATAGACCCTATGGCTTTAGGTATGGGTCGGGTACGGCTAGACCCGGACCCGAACAGTATTCAAGTTCAAAATTTGAACCATAATTCATTTATTAAAATGTGGATTTATTGGGAAAATATCAAAAAGAAGGTTGAAACCACTTCAATATCACTAAAGGGCTCAAAATATTACAAATTACACTTGAAGATGTGCTTCTAAATTTCTATAACAACATGTATACCCTAAAAAAATGATAGATTTTCAAATTGTCCCTATTTGATATTAAAAAGTCGGAAGAATTCAGGGGACTTTGGTTATTTAACACAAAACATACTAAACCAAGTGATAATTGAGGTAGAATTACTAAAGTACCCTTAATTGTTTTGGTTTCTCAATACTGAATCAAATTTTTTTTTAGGATATACCTGAGTTGTAGAAATTTAAAAGCATACCTTCAATTGTAATTAGTAATCTTTTGACCCTTTTAGTCACATTGTAAGGGGTATAGAAATTTAAAAACATACCTTCAATTGTGATTTGTAATCTTTTGACTCTTTTATACAAACAAAAAGAAAGAAAAAAAAAACCGATTCAACAACTTTACCAGGTCTTGCACTAGTTGGTTGTCTATTGCTGTCTTAGCCGGTTTATTGTATAGCTTAGAATCAAGTTTGAAAAAAGGACCAAACTTGGTGGTTGATTAGTCATAGCGCATCGATCTTGAGTGAATCGGGTGGAGTCATTCTATTGGAAAATTATCAAAATAGTCTTATACAATATTCTTTCATTTAATTATGGAAAGTATGATACTACATTGGCATTCTCGACTGACAGATTTTATTTGTCGTTATTTCATGATTTGGTACGATTTCCCTACAATAGGGTTGTTGAAATGTGATATGTACTTTTCTATATATAAAAAAAAAAAGTATGGAAAGAATTATACACTATGAGACCATCTACTTTTGGTACACAATCATTTGTAAACATCGGATGTAAATTCTAACAACTTGGGGAATGTGGCAAAGTTAAAACATTTTTTTTACACTTTAAGCCATGAAATACTTTGATATTCAATTTTACATCTAACAGCCATAATTGATTGTGACATCGTTGTATTATATAGTTCACCGTTCTAAAAAGACTTTATGATTCATATCATCATATGAAAGGAAAGGCAGTAAGTGTTCTCACCAACCAAAGGATTAATGAATCGATTGAAGGTGATGGTAAGGGTTTCCAACGAGCCGGGCCTTGAATGAGACAAGCTTAGGCCATGGCTCAGTCTGGCCCATAATTAAATTTTGGACCAAGGCTCGGGATTGGCCCAAAGCCTCTATAAAGCCCATCAATATCTATCGCTATTCGGTATATACGCAAATATTCAAACTTTGCCTATATTCGTAGATACCTAAATTTTTTGTTGTGAATGAATCTATGTCCCGCTCTCTATAACAATGCTCTTGGTTTAAAAAAAGGGAAAGGCTTACGTACTTCCTCTATAGCATAGAAGATCTATGCTTCCCCTACCATCTAGCCATCAATTTTATCAAGTAAGCCACTGTTTGATCATAGATCCGATGTGTCTGGGTATTTTATTTTTAATTTTTTTATACAAATTTTATGAATATAAAATTTGGTAAGTTTCATATTCTCATTGGGGCGCAGCTGCCAAAAATATTAAAAATAATGTTTTAATAAAATATAATGATCAAAATACCCCTAAAAACTTTTAGGGGTATTTTGATCATTTTATTTTGTTGTAATTTTTTTTTAATACTTTTTACATGTTCGAGTTTAATAGAGAATTGGACACCCCAAATTTGGTGTAAAAATATTTTATAAAATAAATAGTGTAGTGACGTGGCATTGTGATTGAGGCCATTTTAGCCTTTCATTCAGAATGGAGGGTTGGATAAGGGGAAATATATAAGTTTTATATTGTAGGGAAATCATAAAAAGCTTGCCCAAAAATAAAAAGAAGATTTTTTAGTAGGTTACTTTTCCTCTAACGCGACCTATGATTTTGAGATATGCGATTGTTTTGAGCTACTATGTTTTTTTTCGGAATATATTGCTTGTGTTTCTTTTTAGTCCTATATTTTTTAAAGAAATATTTTGTTGAAATTTTTTTAAATTGGATTTTTTTTTGTTAAATTAAGATTCTTAGTTTAATCCTACTTTTAATGTGCTTATCTCAAAACAAAAAAAAAACCAAAATATCAAATCACTGGAAGGAATGGAAGTTTGAATGAAGTTATAGGGAAGGAGTAGTTTAAAAAAAAAATTCTTAAAAAAATAAAGTATAAATTTATATTTTCTTGCGGTAAAAAACATGATTTCTGAATAACTTTTTAAAAACTTAGAGCTCTTGATGGGGGTTTCAAAAAAGCAGGTATTAAAGTTATTAAAGAGGTTTAGGGAGATAAAATTTGTGGATCTGAAGTTACAAAAGAATTTACTTTCTTTAAAGTATTAAACACACTAACTAAAAAAAATTAAGGTGCAATTGGTCTCGGCACGTACACCCTGTTCTTATTGAATCTCTGAGACTCCTAATTGCACATTCAAATTACTTGTATAAAACCACGCTTAAGAAACTAAAACTAACGGGTAGTAATGCCTAAAAATTTTTTAGTAGCTCTGAAATTCAAAAATGGATTTGCTTCTATCTACAAATAGATGAGGAAAATATCCTATTAAATTCCTTCCAAAATCATCATGTATTAAACAATATTTGGATTAAACACACCGAGACATCCCTTTGATTTTTTTATCAACGAAAATAAAAAATCAACAATTTGGTTGGCATCGATAATGGTCTTTAAGGCATGAGACATGTATCATGCTCTTAAGGCATGAGATAAGTATTATGATGGACATGAGATACGAAGGGTTTCATAGACTTGGGGCTTCATAATGAAACTTCTGATTCAAAGAGAAATACCTCACTAGAGAGAGAGAGAGTTTCGGAAAGTAAAGCCTCATCTCGAATCCTCGTCCAAAAAACATTTTAAAAATAAGAAATCTTCATGATGGCTTTAAAATTAGATTCGAACACGAACTATAAAGTTTGAAGCTTTTAGTATACATCTTGCAATTTTTAAGACGAAATAGAATGTCTAGATAATGTGTTATAATGTATTACTTTTAGGACTTAAATTTTCTTCTTGGTTTTTTTTTACAACGATAAGGGTCAAAGATGATTGATTAAAAGTTTTTCAATGCTAAAACTGCAATTTTCAATGAGTTGGAAAGTAAGACTTTACTTATTTTAATAGGGCTGCAGCCCTATAAAAATATTTTCCTTCTTATGACTAGGATGTTGGGAGTTTCTATTGAAGGAAGGGCAAGGGGATGGGATCCTTGGGGCATGGCATTTTGTAGTGTTCTTCCACGTTGTCACCCACAAGAGGAGCCAAAATACAACCACTCTTGAAGAGACCTTCTGCCATCCTCTCCTTCTTCTTCCTCCTCTTCCTCTTTGTTTTTTTTTTTTAATAAAAAATAAAAATAAATAAATAAATAAAAATTGGGGGAAATGTTAATAGTAAATTTTCATTGATAAAAGAGGCAACCTCCAAATTACAAAATAGAGAAAGACATAGAGACATAATCATCTACTTCCAAAACAAGACCGACCAACATTGCCCAACAAAACATAAAGCCACTTGGGCCCAGCCCTCTACAGTTCCTTTGCTTAGCCCTGACTACTCACCACCACTCCTAAGGATCATCCCTTTCACAATTAGCACACTAGCCAGGGTTTGGGACTTTCAAACACTCCCACGCCATCCTCATACAAAGCTAGAAAAAAGTTCAAAGACTAGTGGAGAGAATACATTTGGTGGACAGGCGAATTCATTTGGTCGACATAGACGTGGCAATAGACCCGACCAAACTTGGGACCGATGTATAGACCCGATCGGAACCGGCCACTAACCGGTTCCCATCTAACCAGGCGGTTAGCGATTAAATCGGGTGATTTTGCGAACAATGATTCAAACACTATTTAAGTTGAGGTCTGGTCTACCCGGACCCGACCCATACCCAATCCGTACTTGTAAACCGTTGGAGATAAAATACTTTACTTTAAGTGATATTCGTTCGGGTATACTAAATATCGCATACAATAAGAACTTGTGGTCAACTTTAACTATTAAACGACAAATCATATGACTTGAAATCTAAAGGTAGCAATGGACCCTACCAGACCTAGGACCTGACGGGTGAACAACCAAATGGGTACGGGTATGGGTCCAATTTTTTGACCCGAGTCTGGGTTCAAAACCTGGACCTGGATCTGGTGGACCCAACCCATACTCGACCCATTGCCACCCCTAGGTGACATAAGGGCCTACACAAGCAAGATGGTCGCTTGACCATAAAAATAAGATCCGCGCTCTTACAAAAGAGTATATAAATGATATAATCCATATATGGATTGTTTTGAATCACGACCAAAAAGTAGACATTGACTAAATATCTTCTCCATCCATTACACCTATAGACCTTACAAACTGATATATGATTTCCTCCAATAAGAAACCTCCACAAAAATCAAAAAATTCATTAGCGAAAATTGTTCTTGCACCTAAACACGACAGCAACCCTATTGGCTCATAGCTGGACCACCTTGGGTCCAAGCGGACCTAACTCAACCTACCGGATCGGGTGGGTTAGGGTCTAGATAAAAGAAAATAAAATTTTATTATAAATAAGGCTATGGTTTGTATATGTTGTCAATATTAAACAATCAAAATAAGGCGCATATGTAGATCTTGCTAAAAAATATACTTTTAGTACTGGAAACCCTTTCGATGGTCTAAAAATCTATTAGTCCTTAATTATGAAACTTAAAGCTCCAAAAGTGATATGGTGTGGATCAAGTAAATCTATAAACACTTAATTTTTTTTAAAATTGATGGTTTATAAAATGTACTAGTTTTAGGACTTGAAATCCTATCTTCTTTATATCCATACATCTCGTGGTCGAGACGATGAATTGTAGGACTTTTTCAATGTTAGAACAACTTTTTTGAATGGATTTTTCATGTGCACCTTACTTCAACAATATAACGTCGATACCTTAATTTTTCCTATAGATAACGTTTCATATATGTATATGGGAAAAGTTTTTATACTTCCCCTACCTCATAGAAGATGCATATAGGTAGACACCTTATATAAACTTTTTCCCATACATAACGTTTCATATATACATATGGGAAAAGTTTCTATACTTCCCCTTCCATAGAAGACACATATCCCCCCCCTCTACTCCATAAAAGATGAATATGGGAAAAGTTTCATATATGCATATAGGAAAAGTTTCTATATATATGGGAGAAGTTTCATATATTCATGTAAGTTTAAGAGAGAAGTGGATGCTCAAATTTTGGTGTCAAAATATTTTGTAAAAAATATTAAAAATAAAATAGTATAGAGATGTAACATTGTGATTGGGGCTATCTTAGCCATCCATTCAGAATGGATAGTTGGATAGAGGGAAAATATATAGCTTTTATGCCGTATGGGAAGCATAAAAAGCTTGCCCCACACATATATATTATAAATAAATATCAGATGGGGTCAGATCGACCGTGACCCCGACCCAAGCCTAGTAGCTTAGGTCTAGGTCATTTGAAGCCAAGCCAACCCACTAGATACAATATTTACGTCTAGAACTAGACCAATATCGGGACGGTTGGTCGACCCGGCCCAATTTCCATGCCTGAAAATGGCACGTGTGCCCCTGAGGAGAAAGCGTATTTCCGCGATAATCTCATTCCATCGGAGGATTACTACACCATTTAATTACAGGTTCAACACTTACTGACTTTTTATAAAGTCTTCGTTCTTATCATGTGATCAGTTAGAAGTAGGTTTAAGATTAAATAACGCCATATCCAATGGCCAAAATCTAATTTCAGTTTTTTATTTTTATCTTTATTTAAAAATTATATCTATCTAAAATTTAGGTGGTAAATTAATTTTTACAAGGGGAACTAGACAAAAATAATGATAAAATCTTTTTTTTCAAAAAAAAAAAAAAAAAAAAGAAGCAAAATGCTTCTAATTGTATTTGGGTCAATATTTTTTGTGGAAAATATTTTTTATTTCTATTTGATTCTCTTTAAATTAATTAACAACCCAATTTTTAGATAAATATAATTTTTAAATAACAAAAAAATATAAAGAAATTATTTTATAGCAGTTAGATAAGGCTCTCGTTAATCTGAACAGTTCAATGGCACTGGTACACGCTTGAACTATCCATGTATTGTGGATATTGTACCATCTCAATACTTATCTATATTCCATTATTAAACCATAGGTAAGAAGAGAACATATCTTCAGAGAAATTATAAGATAGATGAGGTGATTATTGGATGTTGTAGTACTTAATGGTTAATAGGTAATTAAACTATCATAACTACCCAACGAAGAGTTACATCTCTCTAGTCTCTACTCAGTACTCATATATTTTACAAATTAGGCTCTCTATTTACAAATAAGGCTCTCCAGTCTTATTTTATAAACAATTTTTGTCACTCAAATTTCAAATAAAAACTACCTTCTCTCCCTAGAAGTAAATTTGTAACGATAACTATTTTCTCTCTCTAAAAATAAAAAGTAACTCTAGTGTATTGGAGGCTCACTATTTTTGTGCATTAAATAGGTGAGACACCCAATGATTTAGAATTTCGATACTCTTTTAAGAACATTTGTTCAAGTCTGACAAGGTATTTTCAATGTGGTAGCCTCTTTCATTCTCTTTCTATTTTTGTGTCTTTGCATGATAAAATTTCTTAGGGTTCACCAATAGAATGTTTGTAGGTTTTTGTGTTTTTTTTTTTTTAGTTTAATTTGAATGTGTTTTTTTAATTTATGCTCTCCAATATTCAAGTCTCCCATAATTTGTAAATATTTTGTAAATTCGAACAAATATCCAGTGTTTTCAAATTTAGATATATAAACAAGAAATCACAAACTCATGCTGTCTAATCCTCAAGTCTTCAATTATTTCTAAATTAATATATCTAAACTCCAAAAATATAATTCTATCTTATTACTTTCAATTAAAACTTATCTTCTTTCAAGACCTCTCTCTCTCTCTCTCTCTCTCTCTCTTTCATACATACATTTATCTAATGATTTAACATTTCAAATCTACACATATGGCTAACCCACCATTAGAATAGCAAAAAAAATGGAAGTTACTGCTTCCTTTTGCTCTTTGAATAATTTGATAGTCTTTTATATTCTTACTGTATATCTACGCATTATAATTTATTTGACTGCTTATCGCATATCAATGTAATATTAGGTTGCCTATTTACAATATTATTTACATGAATGCTTATTGAATAGCTATGCATTGTCAATTGCATATTACGTAATTATTTATATAATCACTTAATTATTTTCTATGTGCAACACATATAATCCCGCTAATCTATTATCTATTACTAGTATCATGCACCTACATTGCAAGTGTTATTAAAACATCCACTATGTATAATATAATATTTTAATTAATGATATACTATTATACTGTGAGTAAAATTGTCAGAAAAAATATAATCATGACAACTACAAATTGAAATTCATAGAAACAAAACTACTTTTGATATTAAGATGAAAGAAAACAATAGTTGTTCACAAACATAACGTAGAGAGAGAGAGAGCTGAATAAAAATAAAGATGTAAACTTATTTCAATAATATCTCTCAAAATAGGTATGCAATACTACTGCATCCAAATAAAAACCAGTAAAAAGACAACTATAAGTAATTTTAAAAAAAAATTATAGATACTTCCTAATTTTAACTTTCCACATATCTTATCTCCCATCATTTTTTGTATTATACCCTAAACCCCAACACTATTTGGTATAGAGAGAGAATAGGAGTCATGATGGGTAGAGAGAGAATGGAGAGAGAGAGAGTATATGATTTATTTTAAAGAAAAATGAAGATGGAAGACAAAATGTGTATGATTTTTTTGAAAATATTATAAATTCATTTTAGAGGAAAGTAAAACTACTCATAAGCTATTTTCAAAAAATGTATTGAAAATTCTAATTTGTTAAATATTTAAAAAAGAGAAAAGAAACAAAGCTCTTTGCCTAAAAATTTAAAAGTCAAATTCTCTAATATTTTATTAAATAACTCTAATTTATTTTAACATTATATTCATAAAATAAAGTTTTTAACAATTATTTGTGATTCGCATACTAACTTTCTAAGATTTAACAATTATTTATGATTCACATTTTAACCATGTTTAAATTTATCAAAGTTCATAATAAGTGCTCTTAAAAAATAGGTGTGAACAATTTATTGAATTAACTTTTTATGAACTATAGCTTGAAAACTGAAATTTTTATGAATTATAGTTTTGAAAATTCAAATTTTTACACAAAATATAAGGGGAATTAAAATATATAATTTCTTATCAAAAAAATTAAAATTTCACCTTAAATAAAAAATAGAGCTCAAATTTTTTAATTTAATTAAATCATAGAATAAATATTTTACTTTTTAAAGCCACTTTTAGTAATGACCATTTATCTATTCAAAATAACATTCTTAAAATCAATTCTAAGATGTGATTTGATAAACCATTTTTTTATTTATAACTATTTTTAATCTAAAGAAATGCATTGAATCATGCACATTTTTAATTATCTATCCATCACTTTAGGTGATCAAATTAGGATGTAGCCCCATATTAAAAATAAAAAGTGTTATGTACTAAACTATATGATTGACGAATTGATTTGATCCATTGTTAGAAAGGTCGACTTGGGCCGTGTACTCGATCTAGGCCTGAGTTGAGTACTCGAACCGAGTCTAAGTAATTCGGCCTGAGTAGTGCCTAATATTATAGCAACCAAAAAAAAAAGGTATAAAATTATAAAAAAAAATATAAAAATTAAAAATAGAAAATGCATATTTAAATCAAATTAAGATTAATCAAAACACTTTAAAAATAGGTTAAAACATTAGTATAGATAAATAAATTTTAAAAAATCATCTTGTGATTGGGGGTATTCTCAAAATAATCCAAAACGAAGGAAATAAGCGAAAATAAGTATTTATGGCTACAAAACTTTCCAATCTTTTTCGAAATGATAGAACATATGACAAAATAGAGAACAAATAAATTTATTATCTTTTGGGATTTTTAATGATTTTTCTGGAATTTTTTTAATATCTATGAGTGGGACACCCAACTCAAGGTAACTTGGGCTCGCCAGGGTGCCGAGCTAGAATACTCAGCCAAATTACTCACAACTCGGACCGAGTAATCAAAGGCTGATTTGGTCACAAACATGTGATATACTATTGCTCATAGAATGTAGGAATTCTCAGAAGTCTCTTAATTAGTTCTAACCAATGGTTTAAAAAACGGATCGGTGATCGGGATCGGGCTTCCAAAAAACCGATCCGGATCGGCGAATCGGGGATCCTGATCGGGAATCGGGTGCATCGGTCAGAATAAAGCTTAAAAAAAATCCGAAAAAATTATTAAAATTCATTATAAATATATTTTTTTAGGAATTCAATAAGAAATGAGGGTACTCCATTAAGAATTTTCATGTTTTTGAATGAATATGCGAATATTGATATGTTCTTTCCCTGCATGAACCGTCATTCAGCATTTAATTTACCTCACACAAAAGGATAAACATATAATTATCATGGAATAAGTATATCAACATACATGGACTACAATAAAGCATAAAATTAGTAACATATGATCTAAAAATAAAATGATAGACGACGTTATTGTTCTTCTTGGTCACGCTGGTGCCATTGATTGAATTCGTTTAACAATTCATTGATTCGATCTAAAAACGAATCATCGATATTAGCAGGTGTCTGACTATTCCCAAATCCCTGAGTGTGAGTATTTTGTTGTGTTCCCAATCTAAAATCCCCGAAGATTGTTCATCCTTCATGCTCACCTGTACTGTCGTGCTCATCCCTACACTGTTGCTGTTGGAACTCGATATGTGAATAATATGGCTGGGATAGGGTGGCCTCAGAATCATCATCTCTCTCATTTTCTCTTTGAATAATATGGATTAAAAAACAAAAATAACAAATTTTCAAAAAAATAGATTATGGATTAAAAAAAAAATCACAAATTTTCAAAAAATTCTATCATGGATTACAAAAAAAAATTCGATCATGGATTAAAAAAAAAAAATCACAAATTTTCAAAAAATTCTATCATGGATTACAAAAAAAAATTTGATCATGGATTAAAAAAAAAAATCACAAATTTTCAAAAAATTCAATCATGGATTACAAAAAATTCGATCATAGATTACATAAAATTCAATCATGGATTACAAAAAAAAACAAACAAAAAAAAACAAAAAGTTCAATCTTGGATTACAAAAAAAGAAAAAAACAATTCGATCATGGATTACAAAAAATTCAATCATGGATTACAAAAAACTCTATCATGGGTTACAAAAAACTCTATCATTGGTTACAAAAAAAGCAAAAAACAAAATATTCGATCATGGATTACAAAAAAAAAACAAACATTTCGATCATGGATTACAAACAAAAAACAAACATTTCGATCATGTATTACAAAACATTCGATCATGGATTACAAAAAATTCTATCATGGGTTACAAAAAAAAAAAAAAAAAATTCGATCATGGATTACAAGAAAAAAAAACAAACATTTCGATCATGGATTACAAAAAATTCGATCATGGATTACAAAAAATTCTATCATGGGTTACAAAAAAAAAAAAAAACAAAAAATTCGATCATGGACTACAAAAAAAAAAAACAATTCGATCATGGATTACAAAAAAATCGATCAAGTATTACAAAAAAATCTATCATGGATTACAAAAAAAAAAAAAAAAATTCCGTACGGGACTCGCCGATTCCGTACAGTGAATCGGCGAGTCACTGTGCAAAATCGTCCGGTTCTCTCTAGAACGGGACGATTCCCATTTTTTTTGCCGATTCGATCCGTCCATGGCGATTCCCGACTTGGCGTTTTTTTTAACACTGGTTCTAACTCTCATATGACAAGTCACAATCTTCCAATAATAGTCAGGTTTTTCCCAAATTTTATTTGCGATCAAACTAACTGCATATGTTTAACTATATTGATTTTTATTCTCTTATCAAAATAAAGTTTTCTTTACGTGTAAACTTAGATTTAACTTAATTTTACATGAACTAATGTCATAGCAATCAAGTTCTAACTATATAGGCAGATGCGTGCATATAAATGTGCATGCGCGTGCAGAGAGAGAGGTTTTATATCAGTAGTAGATCGTTTGGAGTATATCATGACACAGAGTTAAACACCTAAACTTAGGACACAAGGTTAGTGGGCAGCACACATGGTATCTCTATAAACATAATATGCTGTGATGAGCTACTCAATGGTTTCCTTAATAATAAATAAAAAACCACATTTTAACCAGAACCATAGCATGTATATTAGTTCTACATCATTAGCCCATCTCAGACTTTTGGGTGATTACTTAAAAAAAAATCACTTTCTTAAAAATTTTGCTATTAAATCTAATAAACTTGTATCTCAGAGATAAAATTCATATCTGAATAATATCCGTAGACAAAAAAAAATTAAAATTATGAACATTTTTAATAATAAACATGCTTAAAATGGGCAACTTAAAATTTTCAAAGTACAACTAATCTCAACTAATAATTAGTAAAAATGTGAATTTCTTATAACAATAATTTCAAAATTCGTTAATAAATGAGTTTAAAATTATAACTATAAGTTAAAGTTTATAAGTGATGCCCAAACAAGCACCATAGAGGATGATATATTGGCACTCTTCGGATCATATCTCCAAACTCCCATGATGAAGTAAACTGAAATTTGGAGGAATTGTTCATTATTATATATATATATATACACACACACACATTCAAGAGAATTTAAGTATGGAACCAATAAGCGATAAGACAAAAGAAAGTAGACTTAGGTGGGCTGGCCATGTGTGGTGCAGACCCAGTACAATAATGTTAGGAGGTGCAAGTTAGTTCAAGTAGAAGCTCAAAAATAGTAAATGATAGGCCCAAAGGACATGGATGACAGTAATGAAGATATATATGTGGAATTATAGGCTTGCTGAGGAAAAAGGTAAATCAAGATTCATGTAGCCGATCCGAATTAGTTGAGAAAAAGATTTGATGACGATGATGGGGTTATTTTCTTCAATTGATACCAAAAAGATCACAGCTAGCCACCCAACTTTTTGATCGGTTTCTCCCAACCCACATAGTATTTTGAACTAAAAATTTGCAAGATAAGCTCCTCACTTGATCCCAAACCATCATAATATCCTGGCATACTTAATTTGAAGATTAAAGTCCAAATGTATTCTAAATTAAATATTGATGTATAATGAACTTTGGTCGATGAAATCCCCATGACTGCATGGATATGAGGCATTTTTTAATAGGGATTTTACAATGAGATCATTTACTTTTGACACAAGGTGATCACAATTACTTACAGTCATCCAATGTGAAATTTGATAGCTTGGATGTGTCACAAAGTTCAAAAAAAATTCTTTCAAAGTTTGAACTTGGTCAATGGATTAATTACTGCCACCCAATTTCATCCAATGGTCAAGATTAATGTGACCACCTTGTACCAAAGCTAAATGGTCTCGTTTTGTACTTTCCCTTTTTAATAAAACATGAGACAAAATAACTTAAGGAAATGGCCATGAATCCATCAAAATCCGGCTAAAATGACTTAAGGAAAGTGAAGTATGAATTGATCCAGATTGAAAGAAAGACCTATGTGATCTTTTACACGGAAATACTTTTTTTTTTTTTTCACCCTTTCTTTTAACAAAAGATCACTTACAGATAGTCTTTATTGTAATAAGATAAATTTCAAAATAAAATCAACATAACAATAAAACCAGTATCTTAACAACTTGATGCCATTGAAACAATTATGCACTATACTTGAGAATAAAAGATAAGATTGCAAGAAACAAAAGGAAGAATCCCGGAGATTACCTCGACTGGGCTTATTATACCCCACACCGAATCACCACCATCCGATGGCGCAGGATCAACGGTCTAGCTTCAATCTCGAACTGGGAAAATAAATTTCGGCTAAGCCACACCAATGGAACATGAACCCCTTTGATCACAATTCAAACCCTACGTGAATTCTCTTAGCAAACTACGTGAATTCTTTTAGCAACCTAGTTTGAGAGAGATGGATTATTTGCTAAACCCTAAAACTTTTAACCGTAAATCCATATTTGAGAGATAGAAGAAAAGAACTCGATAACCTAAACCCTTAGGTTCTTTCACTATGTGAGAGAGAGATCAAAGATGAGAAAGTGTTGCGGCCCCCTTTTTGGGATATGAGAGAGAAAAATGAGAATTAAGTACAAGAGATAAAGTGTAGAGATTTTTTGGTAGAGACAATCCCTTTTTATAGGCTTTGAATAATATTAGGGTTTTATTTGGCTTCCCTCTTCTTGTGAGATTGAACATAGACCGTCGATCAAGGGTGACTTGTGGGGTGAGAGATCTGAGTCATCCATTCTATAGATGGGTCATCAACATTATGGAAGGTGCTTCGACCATTATCCCCCTTTCCTTAAACCATTTTCCTATCAATATATTTAAATTAAATAAATATCACGCATTCTATAAAATTACACGATCCATGTCACATATTCCATAAGGATATGTCAAATAATATCAAGTAGATAAATACTACAAAATATAAATAAGATAATATCCATATCAATTCAAATTGACCATATTTTTTTAAAACAAATTTGCTACAAAATAGATAAAGTCATGGTCAATATATACCTTCCCAGATTTGACCACATGCCACAAATCAAACTAACATTATCTTAAAAGCAAACAAGAGAATCTAAAGAGGGTGCGACGTGCCACCATTTTGTGTCACATGTGGGCGCCCACCCGCATGCCACATAGGGGCCCCATGTGCACTATGAGCCCCCATGGAATTTTATAAAAAAATAATATTTTTAAAATTGAATAAAATAATTTAAAATATATATTTGAATTTTATAAATTTGTAAGAACAATAACTGTATTTTTATAAGTCCAAAAAATTACAAATAAAATATTGAAAGATTCATAAAAATTCAAATAATAAAACTAAAATTATTTCAATAATAAAATAAATATAATTAAATTAATATGATGGGAAAATGATCCATATGGTTTTAGGAATCCAATATGTAATAACGGGATACTCTACCTTCAACTGTGGACTACAGACCACAGTAGCTTTATCGAACCGAAACAGTATTTTCCATGACTCATAGTCCAAGCAGGGGCTTATTAGCGAGTCACCAAAGTCAGGTCGATGAATCAAGGAGTCGCAATCCCAGTCTGTGGATTATAGGTCCTCCCCTAGAGACGAGTCAAGATCACCACGACTTGATGCGACCACAGCTCTATGACGCATAGGGGTATCTCTCGTATATGCATATACTTCACCTAAAGAAGGATATCTGGCTTTTACAAATGATATATCAATATGCATGCCATGTGATGGAACATGGATGAAGTTTTGGCCCCCGTCTCAGTAGGCCACCATCACAAACAAGAGTTACACAGTCCCTCGGCTCAATCATCCGAGTATGTTCTCCGACCTCATCAAGGGTTAACCCATAAACCATCATCGGTTTGTTCTTCATGCTCAGGTAACATGGGTTTTTCCCAACCGACTGGCCTAGATCGTTAAGCACAAATAGGTATCAACCATCGTTTGTTTAGTATGGTCCACAAGGGGCCACACTCCCACTGAATTTATGTTCCGTTATATCATTTCATTTTAGAAACACTCATAAGGCCTTTAAAGGCCACATAAACCCAACACAGAGGGCAAACTTTCCCCAAAAGCTATATCTAACTCACCCTTTTAAAACAAGAGGGGCAAAAAATTAGTTATCCACTCTTAGGTGATCTGAACTTTCAATCTTCCATTCTATTATCTTGGCATATAAATGGCCCAAGCCTTGGTAATTTTTTATGTTAAGATGTTGGAGCTTCATTGAAGACTTAAGCCCTGAGATTTCTAGTGACAGATAACTCTAGAGATAGAAACTCAAATCCCAACCTACCCAATCTCATGCACTCATCAACATTGGCTAGTCTATAGGTCAATCAAACTCAGAAGCAATGGAATTGCTATCAAACCTTGCATAGCAAACCCAGCTGCACAAAATATTTTGGCTTAAGTTGTGGGGACACACTCACTTCCCAAGCTCATAAATTTGAGGTTAATGGAAAGAATCATACTCCATGCATCAAGAGATATGTTGTCATCTCCTCACTTCTCTACTCTAATGTACCTTTTGGAGTTAAATAGGGGTATCCCACCAAAAACATATATACCGGGGATTAGGGAACTCTCACACCCTACAATTCTTTTGGTTGTTTTGAAATTCTTCTTCGAGTATCTTCTCTAGTGTTCCCAGTCATAATAAAAAAAAAAGGGGGAAAATTAAGTCCATACCATCTTATTTGACCGTTATTACATAATGGTCCAAAAATTTGCAATATTTATGTGAAGGTCGTTGTCAACCATTGGTCATTTCTTTTTCAAGTTTGCCCCTAATATGATGATTTAAACATCAACCGCATATAAAATTTATTTTTTGATTTTATGACCACCTTACACCTTCCAATAGTGAGGCCTAAATGCAGTCCGATGTTACCGTTTTAAACCTTCAAAAAATGAGGTATGATATTATAAATATCGGACCGTATTAAATCTTCAAAAAAATAAGGTCTAAATATGCAATTGATATTTTCAAGTGGTTCGATGATTAAAAGTCGGATTGGAGGCATATTTGTCAAAAAAAAAGAAAAAAAATTTAGTGGCCGTCCTTCCGAATAATAACAGCCTATTTTAAGCCCTTTTTGTTATAACAGTTTTAAAAATGGGTATGGATGTAAGTTTCCCTTTAAAACAACACAAACACACCTACACAAGAGGATCGCGAAAGGATAGAGAATAAGTTTAGTGTTTACCATTTTACCAAATTCTAGAAATGTGTAAGATGGTGTTTTGAGGTGTTTAAAGGAGTGTTGAGAAAGAGAGGTGGTATAATGAAATGCAAAGCCCTTGGGCTTTGAGTGAGTTAAGAAAATATAATATTTACTTCATCTTTCTTCAATATTTCTCTTGCACGAATACTATGCTTTGTTCGGAGCATAGTTTACTTCTACTCCCTCAGTCAGAAGACCACTTGGGAGGCTATTTTTAATCTGAAATTTTGCAACTACTTATGAATCGATTATTCTCAAAAGAAAACATTTGGATGATTATTCTCAGAACATTTTTCGTTACACTTGTTCCCATTTTGTAAATTTGTCTCTTCGGAAACGTTCGTTAAAAAGAAAACATTTGAAAGTTGAATTTTCTAACAATTAGATATCACCATGTAGAATTGAAAAATGTTTGTATCAGGGCGAGACCCTAAACAATCAAATTAAGACGCACCTCAACAATTTACTAGCAGAGGTGATTTCAATACCCAAAAATCCTTAATTGATAATATCAACCTCAGTATGTGAAGGAAAAAAAAGATTTCAAGTCTTGGGAATAGTGCATCTTACAATGCATTTTTGGACCGTCAATTTTTATGATTTTCAAGTGTTCATAGATATGCTCGATCTACACTATTTTTTAAGAGTTAAATTTTGTAATTAAAGATGAAAATAAATCTTCAGACCATCACAATGATTTCCAATATTGAAATATCTTTCGACACTATTTGAAGCTATACCTTACTTTGATGGTTTAGGGCACTGAAGTTATACCAACCTCAGCCTTTAAAATTGAATGGTCTGTATTCAATCTCGAGTTATTATTTTTTTATGTGCATAGGGGGTGTAATTAGATTTTTTATTTTTATTTTATTGAGATTAATCTACGGGTTGAAGAGGTTACATCCGCGGTTCTATTGTGCTAATCGCAACGTAAGGACGTTCATGCAATGTCCTTTCTCTTAAAAACAAAACGTTCTTCATTTCTATATAAAATTTCAAAATGGAAAAGTATACAAAGACACCTTTTCCTTTTAATATAACGAGCTCACAATCTATCATGTCCATCAGATTTTAAATCAGGTGGTTATAAGTATGTTATTAATAAACTCAAAGTTCCAAAAACATTTCTCGAATTTTAAGACATTCTCCAAGCCATCCAATTTGAGATCTAATGGCTAAGAATGATTGTGACCTCTTTGTGACCATGATAAACAATCTCATAGTATACAAACCCTTTTAAAATTCATGTGAGTTACACCAAGAACAAATATGAGAGAGAGAAAGAGAGGGAGAGAGAGACGATTGTTTGGAGGATGAAATATGTAAAGAGATAAATACAGGAATTTTTATCGATTACTAATTCACAGATTTAAGTCAAGATAAACACCCAGTTAATGATTTATTTGATATGAAACTTTGGGAATCACTTTAGAATCATCACAAGAGTAACTTAAAAAACGTGAGTTCGTGAAGACCAATATTTGGCCCTACAAAAATGAAGAGTGTGTGGAAACAGGAAACCCTGGTGCTTAAATTTTTATAAATTTTGAGTGCGTAACCCTTTTTTAGGTTGGTTGCTTAGTCGAGTAGATTCCATCCCCTACAGTGCCTGGCGTCTAGAAAATACTCCCAGCTAGGTTTTTGCAAGATGCCACCTGCGGGGCCACATAGTGTTATTTCTATTATTAATTGAACATTTTTAACTTGTGTGTATCATCCCTTACAGGTGTACTGATGTTTTTGTATAATGTAAGGGGAAATTTATAAAAGGGGAAGGTTTCTATACTTCCTCTACAGCATAGAAGATCTATGCTTCCACTATCAGCCAGCCGTTCAATCTTTGATCAAGAGAGCCACTCACCGTTTGATCTTAGATCCGACGTCTCAAAGTATTTTATTTTTAGTTTTTTTTATAAATTGTATGAATATGAAATTTGCTACGTGTCATCTTCTCATTGGGGCGCACCTGTACAAAATTATTAAAAATAAATTTTCGATAAAATATAATGACCCAAATACCCCTTGAAGCTTTCAAGAGTATTTTGGTCATTTTATTTTATTGAAAAATATTTTTTTAATATTTTTTGCTAGTGAGAGTTTAATAGAGGATTGGACGTCCAAAATTTGATGTCAAAATAGTTTATATAAAAAATTTAAAAATAAAATAGTGTAAAGACGTGACACTGTTATTGGGGCAATCTTAACCCTCCATTCAGAATGGACGATTGGATAAGGGGAAATATATAAGTTTTATGCTGTAAGGGAAGCATAAAAAGCTTGCCCTTTATAAAAAACACATCCAACTTTTTTTCAATTATTTCAACTCATCGGTCATGTGTATTTTGAAAATAAATTTAAATATATGAATGAAAGTTTAAAAAAAAAATATTTTGATAGGGCTGCAGCTCTATCGAAATAAGTAAAACCTCACCTCAAAACTCGCCAAAAAAATCCAGTACTAGCATCGGAAAACCTTCAAATGGATCATCTCGGCCTTGATCATTATGGTTCTAAAGAAAATTAGGATTTCAAATCCTAAAACAATGTATATTGAAACACATTATTTAGACAGTCCATTTTGTGCCAAAAATAGGTGTTCACTGAGCCACAAGATTTGTATCATTTTTTTAGCTTCAAATTTCATAGTCCTTATTCAAAATTGACTTTAGAGACATCATGGAAATTTCTGATACCCAAAGTGCTTTTCGGATAATAATCCAAAGCGAGAATTTATTTTGTTTCATAAAACCCAGGCCTTATACAAACTGCATCCAATTTTAAATAGTTGATGTCTTTTGTGTATTTTGATAAATTTTCCTAATATAAATTTGGTAATATAACTTGCTATAATTTTCACCATTGTACATGGGTGCAAAGAGCATAAAACAGGACTGCAAAATTGTAATTCCCCGTTGTATCTACAATGTATGAAACCTTTAAATCTCTTGATGACATCTTTTTTGGGTTTTAAAATGGAGAACATCATTGTATTAAAAAAGATTTGCCACCATCCCTACCACGAAAATGCGACCATCATTCATTCATGTAGCCATTTTGGCCTGTGAGTTGGATTGCCACCTGCATCCCTTAATCTTTGCAACAAAGAAATCACTCTAAATCTTTGTTTTATTGTTAACGCAAGCAAGACAAGGGCCCAATTAAATCACCAAACCGAGTGTTGGGACCCATTAGAACCCTGTTAACTTAGCAACTAATCTAAGCTAAGCGTATGGCAAAAGTGCTACCTGGGAGGCTTCTTTCTTTCTTTTTGAAATTTTGGGATCTATTTAACAATGAATGATCAGATAATTACTTTTATAACAAAGAAATTTGGATTTTGAGTTCTTAAGCACCTATATCTTGCCCTCTAAAAATTTGGTTCTCTCTATTTAATCTTGAGATGTTGATTATTTCAAGCACATAAAACGTACCATTTGGATTTCTTTTTTCGTTTTTTGGTTTCTTCTTTTTTGAAGTCGGTCTTTATGTTCAATAGGTTATATTCCAAATTTTGGCGTCCTAAAAATTACTAGTAGCTTGTGTTTTACCAGAGGGAGCAAATGGATAAAATGATTTTTATTTAAGGATGGCATCATTTATACCCAAAAAACAAATACCTTTTTACGATTTAAAAATCTTGTTAGATGTGTAATAAGAATCTAAAAAGTTGGATCCCACCAGGATCGTATACTTAATAGGCTAAAAACAAATAGTTCATCCTAAAGGAGCTATATCTATGGACATGTCAAACTGAAATCTACTATATCAATGAAAATTACATCACAGATTTTGGGATGTAATATATATCTTACTGACCACAACAAAAAACTAAATTGAGCAACTCTTGAAACCGAACTCTTGACCTATGTCACTTGTTGTTTTTCAGTCTCTTTATTTTTAGCAATTATTACCAAACACACTAGATAGAGACGCGAGAGCAATAAAAAACTAAATTTCTCTTTACAAAAGGGGTACCATTGAAAATATCTATGGGAATTACTTCTCTACAAGAAACAAGGCTCTTTCTCACACGTTGCACAAATACTATTTCTCTTACTTAATGCTCATTTCTCTCTCTAAATGCTCCTCCATCTCAGTGCAAGAGGCCCTTGACTCTCTTTAGAAGGAATTCCACCTTTCTCACAAGGTAACCTAAATAGGGCACACAAATTATTTCCTCTTTGATTCCCTATAAATATAAGTTTATCAGTCTCATACTAGAAAATCCTATAAATGTCACATATATCTCAAATTTCAGAAATAACCAACAGTTCTAATCTAGTGGACTTCAATGGGTACCCCAATAAACTTAGGAAACTTATCACTATCAATACCAATCTTATATAGTATGAGGTTTCTTTATGGGGGTGATCTTAGATATCATCATATCCAATAATGTTCACCTTGATATCAAAATCACATGTTCACCATACTATATCTATTTGATAGCTCTATGATTTATTCCTTTTTGTGAAGTAAAATCATCTGTAAATCTTACTAAAAAATAATAGTGCCTAAATCATTATTCTCCACCTCAAGAAAATTACTCTCATATATTGTGATGTCCGTTTCTTTGAATGCAAGCATAAACCCAAGTTTTGTATTGTACCATGCCCTTAGATATCACCCCGTTGGGATTTAAAAATCCTCTTTGATGCATAAAGACAAATCCTGAAAGTTGGATCCTACCAAGTTCATGTACTTAACCAGTTAGAAACAAATAGGTGAGCGTACCTACCATAATATAAGAAATAAAGCATGAAATGCATACAGTATAAGAGCACAAAGATTTATGTGGCTCACCCTTAAGGGGCTACATTGATAGGCATGAAAAATTGAAATCCTCTAATGAGAGGTACATCATAGATTTTGAGATACAAAAAGTATATTACTAACTATTGACAAAAAGCCCAGTTGAGCAACCCTTAAAACTATTTTCATGCATGACATCACATGTTGTTCTTATTTCTCTTTATTTTTTGCGTCTATTACTGGACACATTAAATAAAGATGCAATAGCAAAAAGGAAATAAGTTTTTCTTTACATAAGGGATACCATCTAAAATCTCCATAAAAACCACTTCTCTATAAGAAACAAGGCTCACTCTCATACGAAGAAAGAATGCATTGTTTCTCTACTAGAAACTCACTTCTCTCTAGAGACCCATCCTTCTCTGTGTTGGAGGCCCTTGCTCTCTGTGAAAAAAGTCCACCTTTCCCATAAGATGACTTGAATAGGGTACACAAATACTTTCCTCTCTTATTCCATAGATGTAAGGTTATCAATCTCATACCAGATATGAACTCATAGATGTCACATATATTAAATTTAAGATATAACCGAGGGTCCTAATCTAGTTGGACTTCAAGATGTCCTAACAAACTTAGACATGTTATCAATATCAATCCCATATAACATGTGATTTCCTAATGGGGATGATTTTGGATATCACCATATCCAACAAATAATCCGTGTTCAATTTTGAGTTGTTTTTTTCATGCACATAAGGTGATTTTTTTTAGGTTGGTCACTATGCTCAAGAGGTTACATCCCAAAATTTTGAAGTCCTAAAAATACTCATAGTTTGTGTTTTACCCAAGGGAGCAAATAAATAGTACGTTTCATGGGAACATAAAATCATTTCACGAAACAAATGCCCCGATCCTCACTTTTTATTTTTATTTTCATTTTATTTATTTATTTATTTGTTTCTATCTTATTCTAAGTTTGTTTACAGTTTTTTTTTCCTCTGGTTTCTCTTATGCACCAAGTATGTGATCCTGACTTTCTCTTTCTTTTTCTTTTTTTTTCTCTTTCTTATCCCTAGTGTCTTTACATATGTTCTTTCTTGTGCACCAAGAGTGATCGGTTGAAAGTGGCCACAATGATTGTGCATAAATAAAGAAGAGATTTTAGTCAAGCCCACAATGAGAATGGCTCATGAGTGGAGCCCCTTTCTTTTTACCAAAGTAAAAGAAAAAGTCCCCCCCTTTAGATTGGACCATGGAATTTGTATGCAATCACCACATATATAATTACCAAATATCCCCTTGGATTCAACTAGTAATATGCTTGCCTCCTATTAATCATAGTTGAGTTAATGGAATCCATGTAAGGATAAATTTTTAAAAAATTTCAATTATGATGCAAGAGAGGCACGTGCCATGCACATGATTTAGCCCATCCCTCCAATCTTGGGGCCATAAATTTTACAAAGATCGAAGCACACATATGTTGAGCTTTGGACCTTCTAATGTAGATAAAAATATATATTTTTACGTTTTGCTTTGAACTAAACATAGATTTAATAAACAATGAAAAACAATGAAGTGTGGTATCTATGGAAAGTAATAATACATTGGTGAATATTTTCACTAGTAAATTAGCAAAAATATGCTCCAAAAGTAGTGATTAAAGATGATGAAGAAAGTGAATATTACATGTGAGTTTTTTCATGGATGGGATAGGGGCTGGGGTCGTGGTGGTAGCACCCCTACACCTTAGTCACCAATTTGTGGTTTTCATTCTCACTGATGTCACTCCATTAATACCTTCAAAAAACTTAAGTCCTAAACTATTTAAAAAAATAGATAGGACCTGTCCTCTCCATTGAATTATCCAGAAAAAAAAACACGAGTTTCTCCATGTAGACTATCAAAATATCCATGAAATTTCTCAATAACTTACCCGTGACATTTAAATCTAAAACCCATATGGATATTACACTTTCCTGCTAAATATCATTTCTTACTTTAAAAGTAATTTTTCATAGGACCAGGTAAATGATGGAAAATTCCTCTTTGACACATATGGATAATTTCATCCTCTTTGACACATATGGATAGCAGCATTTCTTCTCTTTTGAAAACTGTGGTGCACACTTTTGCAAAGTCATCATTAGAGATTTTGCACCTTTGAAGCTCATAGGAGAAAAAGGCAAAGAACATATGCAAGGTTAAATCTCCAAAGCCAAAGTCTTAGACACACTCTTGAGTCAAAAGTTTTAGTAAGAAGTGTTCATAGACTCATCCTCGTATCAAACCTTTTTCATTGAAAGCTTGAGAAGAAAAAAAATTTCCCTAAAAGAAAGAAAAGCTGAGGGCAATGAATGGGCCACAACTCAATGGTATTTAGAGGAGATTGATTGATTCATTTGTAGCTTTTCAATCTCCTTTCTTTGGGAGGGAATAACGAGATAAAGAGAATAAAAAATATGGGCTTTACAGCTTGGGCTCTCACCCCACAAAATAACTTTCATCAATTTCATATAAAATCCCAAAAGCTAGACTAACTGGATATCCCCTAGAAAAATAACATCAAATTTTTTGGGATAATCTTCTTTTTTTTTCTTTAGAAAGATTTTTTTGAGATAATCAAATTACTCTTGACAAATCCCAAGACCCTACATAAGGAACTTGCTTCAAAATTGCTTAAAATTTTGTGGTGATGAAATAATGGGTTCCCCAAATAAAAAAGAGAATGTATTGGACAAACACACTGAAGTTACCTATAATGCTACCATGTACAACTCCCAAGGCCCATTAAAGAAATAGTTTTAGGACTGCTCAAATCATGACTGTCGATTATTGTACAGGCAATAGGAGGAAGAAGTTGTGCTAGTAATGGTATATTTACATGAATATAAATTTAATATATGGTGGGTTTCTTTTAAGGAAACATTTTTTATTGAGTAGTTGATACGATTTCTAGACCAGATTATACAGGTTTTTATGACATTGATAATTGTGTTTGTCTAAAAGATGCTCTTTTATGAGTGTGTAATTTATTTGGTCCTCAATGCCAAGTAAATATGCATAATATTATTAACATCTAGGTATAGGAGCCATTAGAATAGGCTCAAGTATGAGGTGGTTAGGGTTGCAGGTGCCGGTTGCGTAAAGCAATGTTATCAGGATTGGATAGAGCATTGAACTAATGAGATGTCTTGTCTGGTCAAAATCGATCTAATCGCTAATAATATTGACTACACTAAATTTTTTAAAATATAAAGAAGGAAAACATGAAGAACAACTTTAAATGTATTACAAAAAAATTGCCCAACTTTATCAGCATGTCTAGCTAGTCAATACCGGCTCGTTAGATTGTCTATTACAAGTCAACTATTGTTTTTAACCAGTTTTCGACTATATCTGATTTTAACTTTGGAATAAACCAGTCAAGATACCAATCGGCAGTCCAACTAGTTGGACCAGTAGTTTGATCCAATTCAATCTCGATAACTATGGTCTACAGTTTCATTCTCACTAATTCCCAAGTTAACATTTATAGAATTAAAACAAAATAAAATAGAAAGAGTGATATAAGTTTGAATATATTAGGAAAAGTTCTTATTATGCCGATTTATGTATCGGTTCCGGATTTAAAGGGTTTTAGGACCCAAAAACATCATAGATCATGGGTCCAAAAGTAATGCAAAATAGATTTGTTGTAAAGTGAATGATGTACCTCTTCTTAGGATAATGTTTGAGTTCAAAGCCTATGGTTGGTGGATTACTTTTCTAAAAGTTTTCCTAGAGAAAAAAATATTTCAATTTCTCTAGTGTGGCTGCCAAAAATTGGAATGTCTACAATAACAACTTTGAATTTTTTTGATCTTGTATCATTGAAGCATGACCATGAAGGCTTTCAGCTATCGGAGTCATCACTATCCAATCAATGGATGGACGGTCAAAGAGAAAGCGGGACCCATTAGAAGATGATATGATAGGAGTTACTCTACTATCCCCATTCATCCATGGGTGTGGTTTGCATAAAGTTGCAACCAATTAAGGAGCACATCAAAATTTTATTATAACTATAATTTTGATATAAAAAATTATTATAAACTTTTAAGCTTTAAAAATGGTGCAAATCAAGTAGATCTATAAACACGTGAAAATCTTGAAAATAGACGGTTCAGATAATGTGTTGCAAGATATACTATTTCACAGACTTGAAATCTTTTTTTTTTTTTCATATTCATACATCTCTATGACGAGATGATCAATTAGAGAGTTTCCCAACATCCAAACAACCTTTTTATGATGGATTTTTGAGTTGCATCCTTTAATTCCACATTTTAAGGTTGCAACCTTATTTAAACTTTTTCATTCATCTATTGTCTATAAAAAATAAAAAAAAAGGTTTTTATAAGGTCGCAGCCTTATCTATATATAGGGTTGAGAATTTATTCGGTTTGGATTCGAAACCCGAATTTCAAACCCTATGTGGATCTCGGTATGGATCCAAGATTTGGATTCGATAGGTCGGATTTGGATCCAAAATTTTGATCAGTAGGTATAGGTGGATCTGATCCATATCCAACCCCGTTATTAAAATGTTATAAATTATTATATATACATACATATATGTTATATAGTTTTTTTTTATTATATAATGTTTTATATTATTTATAGATATAAATTAATATATAAAATACTTTTTTTAGATGTGATTGGGTCTGGATCTAGATATGAATCCCATGTATACTTTTTGGATCCAAATCCGGATCCGAATATTCTAAATCTAATCGGGTCTGGATCCGGTTCCCATGTATGCTTTTCGATCCGAATCGGGGTCCCAATGGATCCAGACCCGATCTGAACCATTTTCAACCCTACTTATAGAAGTAAGGTTGCATAAATCTACACCATCTAAAATCTATACCATATTTGGATGGTGTAGATTTGACAATATTTTAAAAGATATAACTTTTTTATAATATCTTAGAAGGTCTTTTAATTATGCACATCATCATCATCAGAGCTTTTTACCAAATTATTTGGGGTCAAAAAATGTACACTATTTAATGAAACGAAATATTTTATATAAAGATGGGCAGTAGGGTGCACCTCAAAAACCGTTCAATTAATCATCTAGACCTCAAGATATATGGATATAAAGTTAAAAAAGAATTTCAAGTCCTAAAAATAATTCATCTTGTAACAAGTGATCTAGAATATTTATGTTTTCAAAATTTTCAAGCGTTTACATATCTATTTGATTTTCACCAATTTTATAATTTATAATTTTATAAATAAGATTAAACATGGATTTTTAAGCCATCGTAAAGTTTCTGACACCCTGCCATATATCCTCCAACAAAATTGAAAGGTATGGCTCACTAGTATAATATAAAATAAAATAAACATATTATACTAACTACATTCTTAACAAAAATAAAAAACGTAAAACATGACAGCTTTACTTCTAAAAAGATGGCCGGCCCGTATAAACAACATACCTATTAGACGGTACCGATAACTTGGAGAAGTATAGAATTTCAACATACTTATTAGATAGTACCAATAACTTTGGAGAAGTATCGAATTTCTATGGTCACATAAAGCGAAGAAAACCTCCATTAAGTCAACAAAACAGAAGAGGCAGGAGAGAGAGAAAGGAGAAAGGGCACCTCGAGATTTGACGTAAATGGAAGAATAATGCACGTGAATTTCTATGATTGAGTTCACCACGTGTCGCAGCATCAAGAATGAGCCAAAAGTTTCGGGAGCAGTGACGAAATTGCGCGAAATTTCGTGAACTCAAATGCCAATGTTTTCGTACCATAGGAAGGGTCGCTCTCACCAATCATGGGAGTCGATAGGGTTGTTGCGACGCATGATCCAATATGTGAACCTCCTGCTCCTTCATTCTTTTTCTCTCTCTTATTTTCCCACTTTCTCTCTCTTCACGAGTGAACAGAACCCATCCTTTCTCTCTCTACCCATGCGATGCTACGTGCTCTGAATCAAGTGTCAACTGTCTCACGTGCCACATACATTTCTCTCTCTATCCCACTCCCACTCCCACTTTTTCTCTCTCTCTCTCTCTCTACCCATGCGTCAAGCGTCAACTGTTCGCCTTCTCTCGTACGTAGGATATTCTCTCCTAGACATGACCTGACCCGTTTTTTTTTTTTTGTCTCTCTCCTTCAACTTTTTGCTTTATTTATCTTGGACCAAGATTTGGCGCTTGCTCTCTCTCTCTCTCCAACTGTTCCACTATTCCGGCAGGCGAATTCGGACTCGCCCAGACTCTCGTCCCAAGGCCCCCAAAAGTTTGTGGTTAAGCTCGGATCTCAAAAAATTAATAAAAATTTAAAATTTTATTCGTGATATATAATTTTTTAATACCTTTTATCACTTTGACAAAGATCGAAAAGTGTTTTCATCATGAATGTTTATTTTTATATTTTTTATTTTTAAAATTGTTTCTAAAATAACTGTAGTCATAAATTGTTTTTAAATCCATTTTTTCCTGTTTTTAACCACATTTATATGTATTTTGTTTAATTTTATTTTAAAATATTTTTCGTATTTTTTAAAAAAAATTATATTTTTATATTTTTTAAACCTAGTTAGGATCCATCCAACACAAGCCGGGTTATCCGGACTCAGGCCTGCGTTACTCGTGTTCGGTCCTAAATAGGTCGGGAGATAGATGCTCCCGCAGGAGCATATCCTAGTTTCACTCCCACGCTGTTTAGAAAACCCTACTTACTTGGGGCACCGTACCCCCCCAAGTTTTTATCCTGGAGTATGACTTCCGGGAGCACTCCACCTCAAAAAACAAAAATGGAAAAGAATTCCATTGCCTGATCAAACAGCATTTTGATGACATATCTAGGAATTAAAAATTCAAATTTATTTTTACGGAAATAATCACCTAGTGATTCTGAAGTGGATCTAAAATTTATGGATGAAGTGAATCCAAACCATGTTCTTGGAGGAGAAAGCTAATGAATGTATTATATTTTGAAAAAAGTTTATATAAAGTTGCAACTTTAATGTGCACATCAAAAATCTATCATAAAATATTATTTTAATATTGAAAAACCCTCTAATTGATTATCTCGATATCAAAGTATAAATATAAAAAGAAAAAATGAATACAAAGAGAAAAAAAGATTTCGAATCCTGAAAATAATATATCTTGCAACATATTATATGGACTGTCTATTTTCAAGATTTTCAAATGTTTATAGATCTATATGTTTTGAATCATTTTTTAAATTTAAGATTTTATAATTAAAGATGAAAATAGATTTTCAATCCATCTTAAACAAATTTCGCGCCAAAATTATGTTTATGACAAACTTTAAAAGTGTGCCTTTTATTGTTTACGGTTGCAGCCATATCCAAACCACACCCTTATATTTTGCACATATGTAAAAAAACAAAATGTAAACAAAACTTAAATAATTTAAAGGTGAGATTTGTATATGGTTGCCTCCTTATACTGTAGAAGTAAGGCATACTTATCAAAATACTTAGAGATCATTCCAGCATCGTAAACCATATGATGAATTGCAAATCTATTTTCATCTTTAAAAATAAAGTTTAAATTTAAAAAATAGTTCAGATCAAGCAGATCAATAAACACTTGAAAATATTAAAAATAGACAATTCGAATAACTTGTTACAAGAGGTACTATTTTTTTAACTTGAATATTTTTTTCTTCATGTCCCAACATCTCGACCTTGAGATGATCAATTAGAGGGTTCTCTAACGTCGGAAAACTCTCTTCTATAGGATTTTTGCTGTCCACCTTACTTCAATAGTATAAAATTGCAACTTATACAAACTTTTTCCTTACTTAAAATGTTTAAACAAGGTTCGAGAACTTCCAATCTTCACAAAAGAATCAGTTTTAATATAATAAAACTTTTTCTAATGTTATTTAGGCACGTAGGTCCAAGTCCCATTTCAACCAAGAACACAAGCCGAATTGTTACGAATCCCAGTTCAACCCGGGTGGGCCTGATTGAAGCAGGCTACCCGTTCCAGACCCGGTTGGCACTATACATACATTATCAATAGGGAAAATTTATGTAAAATCCCTTATCTGGAATGTGCTACACATAGACCTTACAATAATTTTTTTGTCCACATTATAAATCTTATTATTATTTTTCATTGCATTTACCTCACATTGTGTTGTTTTTAAATTATTTTCCACAAAAATGCCCTTGAAACACGAAAAAATTTAAGCTCAAGGTCACTTCGACCGTGGACAACTTCTTGAAGCCGAGTTCGGCCTGACTTTAAGCTAAAAAGTTTTTGTGTTTTTTATATAATTAAAAAGTCTTTTTAGTTTGACAGAGACAGACTTTGTCAAAAATGACTTAAAACATTTATAAGGGGCTGATGTAGAAGAAAATTTACGATGAGAATAAAAAAGGTGTAAAAAAGAATTGTTTAAGAAAATTTACGTAATTGCAGCAACAAAGAAAACTGTAGTGAAATAATTATTGTCTGCATATTTTTTAATATCGAGAAATAGTAGGAGGGTGGAGCATACACTGAAAATGCATTGGTGCACCGCATCATCATTTCTGTCCTCCGCACCTACGCCTTTCTCTTTTCTTTTTTTGACTTTTACAGAAAAAAAAAATTTGTGTTCAACGAAGCACCATTTTAAGAAGAAAAGAAACATTAAACTTTGGATTAGCCAGTATTTAAATGTCGTTTTCATGCTCAAATATTTATTTTTTCCCATTTGTGAAAAAGGGATTCGTAGAATATATTGTGTGCGCTGGGTGGTCTGAAATAGCCATGATGGTCACTAAGTGCACTCATATGTGTCGAGTCTAGAGAGAGAGAGAGAGGTGGGGAGAGAGAGAGAGTACCCATATGTGTATTTGTTTTATAATGTTTTTGACATTATAAAAGAGAGAGTGAAAGAGAGAGAAGGAATGAGAGAGACAAACCATTTTCGAATCTTGATCATATGCCAAAATAAAAGAAATTTAGATATGGATTCGAGAAAAGACCTCTGCATTTTTTATAAGGATTGTGTACTACGAGGCCAATTATTTTTTGGTACAAAGAGGTCACAATTGATCTTGGCTATTTGATATGAAATTCAATAGATAAAAGTATGTCACAAAATTTTTATTTTAGACTTTGTGCCTAAACAATGGCATATCATTAACCACCTGATTTCAAATGTAACGGTCAATGTTAATTGTGACCTGCTTGTATCATAAATAAATGATCTTGTTGTATACATTTCTTTTTTTTTTTAGATATATTATGTGAGATCCTACTTTTTTAATGTTTTCCTATTGGACGCCTGACATGAAAATAACTTGAAATACATAAAAATTGATGTATTTTGGTAGCTCAAAAATTGTTAATACATCAATTTTTTGTATCTTGGGCAGTTTTAAAGATTAATTTTTCAACCGAGGATAAAATGATAATAAAAAATAAAGAAATACGACCTAAATTTTTTTTTTTAACGATGTCATAATATCACATCTTTATCCAGTTTTGTAGTACGCCTGATTTGAAAATAACATGAAATACAATAAAAGTTGACGTATTTCGGTAGTTCAAAAATTTCAAATACATCAATTATTTTGTATCTTGGGCAATTCGAAAATCTAAATTTTTAATAGATGATTAAATGATAATAAAAAAATACGACCTAGGCATTTTCTTTTTTAACCATGTCATAACATCACATCTTTTTATCCAGTTCTGTAGCAGATTCAATTGCCATTACATGCCATCGTCAACTGGTAAAAAATGAGAGATTTCACACACTCATCAAGAATCGAACGTGGTTGTGGATTGTTTGGTTATATAACGTTGCAAGTACTCCTTATAAGAGAGCTGTAATATAATTCCAATGCTGTAATATAATTCCAATACTGTATTCTTTGGGCCCAAATTCCCCATTGATTTGCCACCAAAAAAAAAGAAAAAAAGATGGAATTTTTATGGAACCTTGGCTTAATGAAAACAAAATAAAGCTTCATCTCGAATCTTCATGTGTAAAGCACTTTCGGCCACAATAATATCCATGATGTATCTAAATCAATTTCCAACAAACTAAAAAAATAGTACACAACACTTGAACATGTATCTAAATCCTTTAAAATCCTTTTTTTTTTCCCACTGTAACAGTAAGTTTCATGTAATGGAACGTCGAGCATGAGAGAGAGAGAGTAACGTGGATTACTGTATACGAAGTGACAGGTCGAAATGAGAGCAAGCATCATGTAACTTCTATGATGGAGAGGAGATATTGAGAGAGAGAGAGAGACTTCACATTAGAGAAAGAGAAAGAGAGAGGAGAGAGAGTGAGAGAGACTTGACAAGAAAGAGAGAGAGAGAGAGAGAGAATCTACTTTTGATGTTTTGGGCAATTCAAGTGTGGCACTCGAGGCTGCAAGGCGTGGTTGGAGTCCAAGAAAATGAGGCAATGGGCCCATTCCTCGTGCAACTTGACTTTACCAACGGTGGGAGGCCAAGCTTTCGATTTAAAGCATTCTCTCTCTCTCGACTGACTCCCCTTTTCATCTCTCATATCCAAAACGCCTTATCACTCCTCCTCACTCCACTCCTGTCGGATTCTCTCTTTTTGACCACCCCATCTCTCTCTCTCATACCTGTTTTTCTCCCCCCTCGAGCCCCACCTCTTTATTCTCATCTCCTCCCTCTTTCTCTCTCTACTTATTTAAAAACTCTCTCTCTCCTTCACTAGCTTTTCCTCCCTTAAGTTGGACCTCATCTCCCTGTACGAGATTTCCCTCGCTTCATTCACCTGGTAGCTTCCCTTTAGCAGAGTAGAGTTGTCTAGGCTCTCGTTCCATTCTTCTCTCTCTAAAAATCCTCAAGTTTTTCTCTCTCTAAAACACCGATGCCAAAAAACGAGCCATGATCTCTACACTCTCGTCTTCAATGGACTTGGACGGAAAACTTAGAGCTCTTGTTGTCCTTATTTTCTTCCTCGTTTTATTGCCTTCTGTTCGACATGTCGATAGCTCGGATGGCGAAAAGACCGATTTCGAGGCCCTCCTGATGTTCAAGAAGGCTGTCGAGAAGGACAAAAAGGGAATTTTGCACGGGTGGGTACCCAACAAAGGCCAATGCAACTGGTATGGAGTTTCTTGCACTTCACAGAGAGTAACAAAACTTGACCTGAGCCAAGCTGAACTTTCTGGTTCTCTTCCTTTAACCACCTTGGCTTCGATGGACTCCCTACTTGTCCTTAATCTCTCTTTCAATTCCTTCTTTCTTAATGCCTCTTCTCTCGTTCAATTGCCACCAAGTTTGCAGTACCTTGATTTATCTTTCAATGGAATCTTTGGCTCTGTTCCTGAGGGCCTGTTCTTGAATAACCCGAACCTCATCTCCCTGCAACTCCCTCATAACAACCTCTCTGGATCCTTGCCTGAGAATCTCTTGGCTAAGGGAATTTCGGACAATCTTCAGTTTCTCGACCTCTCTTACAACAATATCTCAGGGCCCATTTGGTCAGAGAACTCTTGTAATGCCCTTTTGTATCTTGACTTGTCGAAAAACACTCTTTCCGGTGAGATTCCATCGAGTTTATCAGATTGTTATAACCTCAACACCTTGAATCTCTCCTTTAATGGATTATCCGGGGGAATCCCCGTCTCCTTCAAGGGCTTCACGAAACTGCAGAGTCTTGATCTCTCTCAAAACCATTTGAATGGGATCATACCCCAAGAGCTCGCCAATAGCTGTGAAACTCTACAGCAATTGAGGCTCTCTTCTAACAATATCTCTGGCTCGTTTCCTCTTTCATTTTCTCCGTGCTCTTCTCTGAAACTCCTTGATCTCTCCAACAACAACATATCCGGACCTTTTGATGACTCCATTGCTGGAAACTTGCAAGCCTTAGAGACCCTTCTCATGAGCAATAACTTCGTTTCAGGTGAAATTCCAGCCTCCATTTCCAACTGCAAAAACCTCAAAGTTATGGACTTCAGCTCCAATAAGCTTTCTGGCCATATCCCTGAAAACCTTTGCCCTGGTCTTGCTTTGTTAGAGGAGCTCAGGTTGCCGGATAATTTGCTTTCTGGTGGAATTCCACCGAGTCTTGCTCAATGTCCTAATCTTAAAACCATTGATCTCAGTATCAACTATCTTAATGGGACCATACCTCCTGAATTTGGTGGCCTCAAAAATTTGGAGCACTTTATGGCTTGGTTTAACGGCCTCTCTGGTCCACTCCCAAAAGAGCTAGGCCATTGCAGCAATCTAAAGACCTTGATTTTGAACAACAATCTCCTCTCTGGCCAAATGCCGCCTGAAATTTTCAATTCTAGCAATTTGGAGTGGATTTCGCTCACTAGTAATGGAATTTCAGGCCAAATATCTCCGGAATTTGGGCAACTAAAAAGGCTTGCAATTCTCCAACTCGCTAACAATAGCTTTAGTGGGGTTATTCCTAAAGAGCTTGGAAATTGCAGTAGCTTGGTTTGGCTTGATCTTAATAGCAACCAGCTCTCCGGCGTGATTCCGGCCTATCTTGGACGGAAACCAAATGAAAAGCCATTAAGTGGTATTCTTTCTGGTAATACATTGGCCTTTGTTAGAAATGTTGGGAATTCATGCAAAGGAGTTGGTGGTTTGCTTGAGTTTGCAGGAATTAGGCCTGAGAGGCTTTTGCAGGTGCCCACTTTGAAAACCTGTGATTTTACAAGGCTTTATTCTGGAGCTGCTTTAAATGATTGGACCCATTACCAAAGCCTAGAGTACCTTGATCTCTCTTATAACAATCTCAATGGAAGTATACCCGAGGAATTCGGCTCCATGATTGTTCTTCAAGTTCTTGGGCTCTCACACAACAAAATCACAGGTGAAATTCCTTCAAGTCTTGGAAATTTGAGGTATCTTGGGGTTTTTGACGCATCTCATAACCATTTACAGGGGAGAATACCAGAGAGTTTCTCTAACCTCACATTCTTGGTTCAAATTGATCTCTCTGATAATGCACTAACAGGGCCGATACCGTCAAGGGGTCAATTGAGCACTCTGCCTGCCTCGCAATACAGAGACAATCCAGGCCTTTGTGGGGTGCCATTGGCTCCTTGTCAAAGTGATAACCCTAGTTTAAATGGCTCTGGTAATTACTCAGCAGAAGTTCCGGTCAAGCCCAGGCCAGCCACTTGGGCTAATAGTATGGTTTTGGGGATACTTGTTTCAATGGCTACGACCTGTGTTTTGATTGTTTGGGCTGTTACTGTAAGGGGAAGGAGGAGAGCTGCAGCTGCTGCAAAGGCAGCCATGATCAATAGCTTGCAAGCGTCTTATGCAACGACATGGAAGATTGGAAAAGAGAAGGAGCCTCTCAGTATAAATGTGGCCACTTTTCAAAGGCCACTGAGAAAGCTCACATTTTCTCAGCTTATCGAGGCCACTAATGGGTTTTGTGCGGGGAGTTTGATAGGGTCTGGTGGTTTTGGTGAAGTGTTCAAGGCCACATTAAAGGATGGATCGAGCGTTGCCATTAAGAAGCTCATTCGTTTGAGTTGTCAAGGCGATCGAGAATTCATGGCGGAGATGGAAACCTTGGGCAAAATCAAGCACAGGAACTTGGTTCCACTCCTGGGTTACTGCAAAATTGGAGAAGAAAGGCTTCTGGTTTATGAATACATGGAATTTGGCAGCCTTGAGGAAATGCTCCATGGTGATAGGAACAAGCTTTTCGGAGATAAGGCTAGTACTTCTGGCGAAAAGAAGGAGATCCCAGGCAATGAAAAGATGGGTTTTCATGGGGACAAGAAGGAGAATTCAGGAAATGAAAAGATGGGCTTTCATGGAGAAAACAAGGAGAATGCAGGAAACGAAAAGATGGCCTTTTACAATGATAAGAAGGAAAAACCATTGATGGCATTTTCCAGTGAAAAGACCGGTTTTTCCATCGAAAAGCCAACTGTGACAGGTGGGTTTTTGAGCTGGGAGCTGAGAAAGAAGATAGCAAAAGGAGCAGCAAAGGGACTGGCTTTCCTACACCATAACTGCATTCCCCATATAATACACAGGGACATGAAATCAAGCAATGTTCTCTTAGATTCATTCATGGAAGCTAGGGTTTCAGATTTTGGCATGGCTCGTCTGATAAGTTGCCTTGATACACATTTAAGTGTGAGCACTTTAGCTGGAACTCCAGGTTATGTTCCCCCTGAGTACTACCAAAGTTTCAGGTGCACAGCCAAAGGAGATGTGTACTCCTTTGGAGTCGTCATGCTTGAAATTTTGACAGGTAAGAGGCCCACTGATAAAGAGGAGTTTGGTGAGACCAACTTGGTGGGTTGGGTCAAGGCACACGTACGACAAGGCAGGGGAATGGAGGTAATTGATGTGAATTTGAAAGGCAATTATGGGGAAAATGAGGTCGAAAAGATGCGCAGGTATCTGGATATTTCTATGAGGTGCGTAGAGGATTTGCCATCAAGGAGGCCTAATATGTTGGAGGTGGTGTCTTTGTTGAGGGAGATAGAGGGAGTTCCACAACTGGGTGAGGAGGAGGAGAAGGGGGATTCTAGGGTTTAGATCTACTAGTGTTGATTTTATTGTTATTATTAATGTTGTTAATATTATTTTTCTCATGGAGACATTGTTAGTATAAAGTGTATTTTGATTTTGTCTTGGTTTACTAATGTTAGGGTTAGGGAAGTGCAATATGACTAGTTATTTTGTATATTTGTCTCTTATTTTTTTGCCTTTTCCCTTTTCTTCCAACTGATGATGATTTATTTTACATAAGATGCAGATATTGTGCGACAATGTCTAACATAGATGCAAGTTTCAAATGCGTCAATTTCAAAATTGACCATGAGTACGGCAAGTAACGAGTCCAGAGGCCTTGCCCTAGCCCATCCCTCATCTCTAAAGGCCTGGGCCGAGCTTGGCACGGCCTTGATGAGGCCGAAGTAGCTTGGGGAGGGCTGGGCTGAGCCTGATAAACTTCATGGGTAAACAAAAAAAAAAGAAACAAAGGTCTGGGTAGTCCTGTCATGGCCGTGGCCTAGGCTCGGCCCAGCCCTACCCTTGGGCCGTGGTGGCTCAGCCCTCGGGCAACACTTTGTGGCTTAGGCCTTAGTTTTACAAGGCCTAACCACCGGGTCCATTGCCAGCCTTAGCCATGTGGGGTTTGGAAGGTGACATTAAGTTTTCTCATAGTGAGATTTTAAGAGGAAAGGTCAAAGAAGAAATGCCTATTTTTCTAAAATGTCAAATATACATGTTGTCTTCAATGTTTCACTTATGTAAAAAACCATGGCTATAGTTGTCCAAGTTACATACAAAGTGATAAGGTCCAGGGGAATGGTTTTATTTTCTTTAAAGTTCTTTTAGTGTGAGATAGGGGCTAGTTTTGAATTTCTACAGGATTTTGAACTGGAAAGCTTTGTACTCTTTCCCTGCGGCATAAAACTTATATACTTCTCTTTATCCAACTATCCATTCTGAGAGGATGGTTGAGATGGCCTCAAACACAATGTAATGTTTCTACACTATTTTATTTTTAATTTTTATGTGTTTACAAATTATTTTGACACCAAATTTTGGGCTTTCATTACTCTTTTAAACTTGTGTCTCTAAAAAATATAAAAAAAAATTTAATAAAATAAAATAACCAAAATACTCCTGAAATATTCAAGAGGCATTTGGATCATTATATTTTATTAAAAAATTCTTTTTATTATTTGTTTTAGGTGCGCCCTATTGAGATGATAGCACATATCAAATTTCAATGAATAATTTATATATAAAAAAAAAAAATACGCTAAGACGTTAGATCTAGGTCAAATGATCAATAGCTCACTTGATCTAAATTGAACTGCTGGATAGAGGGGAAAGTATATATCTTCGCAGTAAAGGAGTATAGAAACCTTTCCCTTTTGAACCAGGCTGGATATAATGCCTTTTCAAGTGAAAAACATATGAAAAGTCTGCTGAATTAGTCTGAGAGTCCAACGTTTAGTTGGTGTTACCCAAAATTAATCCAAACCAGCTCCATCAACTATAATTGGGTTTCATAATGTCACGAAAACATCAATTCTTTACTAACCACTATTTTAAAGTTTTACGAAGAGCAAAACAAGGATGGATATTGACTGTGATTTGATCTTAGATTGGTTAGACTAGCGGCCCGGGCCGCTGGGTCAAAGTTATGATTGGATTTGACCAGCTAGTTTGACCAATCTGACTATTGATCAATGATTTGGAAGGTATGGTCCAAAATAAAATTCAAGTTATGTCAAATTAATTAAACTCATGTTTGAAAAGTTATTGTGGTTAGACCCACTGATTTTGACTGGTACGACCTGCTAGAGAAAGTTGGGCAGTTTTCTAATTAATATTACGTTTTTAGTTATTATTTTTATTTTAAAATCTAATTCAACCATAGTCGAATCAGTTTTGATTGGGCCAAGATTAATTTGATGGCCAATCCAATCTTAATAAAAATGTACATGTACCTGATGGGACATCCCCCGACCTAACCCAACGGGGGTAGAGAACATAAGTACAAAATAAAGAAGAACAGAAAGCCAAGTTGTATTTGCTCCTGCTAGAGCATATCATAAATTCAGTAAAACCATGAGAGAGTATTTTTAGGCTACCAAATTTTGGGGTCTAACCTCGTGCCCTTAGATCGATCAAAAACAATTCAATTTTTTAATGGTGAAATCTAGGTCTTTAGGTACATAAGTTCTATTGCTTTTTTTCTTGAGAAAATACCAATCTAGTGATTCTAAAGTTGATCAAGAAATTTCAAAACTAGACAATCAATCATTTGCCTAGGGAACTAAGTGTATAACTTGCTTCCACAATAGCAAATTACACACACTCAAGAGGGTTTCCAAGTCCAAACTGTTTATTTTCTATAAATTTCATTGTTTTATTTAAGCAATACATTTCATTGTGCAAGTTTCTCTATTAATTTCATTTGCTACAACAAGAAGTGGAATGAGCAAGTACCCATACCCAGTTATTTGCTCACCTCATGTTGCTTATGGCAAGGATGAATGTTGCCCAAAGGCCCAAACTGTACCACATGGGATGCATTCCCAATATAAAAGACCTCTAATATTTGGTGCTTGCATAAAATGGCTATCACTAAATGAGAACATGCTTTTCAATAGTTTTCTTTGCATCTCTTTTGGAAGGGTAAGAGAACCTTTGACCCATCTTTGGACACATTCTTTACCACTAAACAAAAAGCTTAAAGCCTAAAACCAGTGTTTAAAAAAACACCGAGTCGAACAGGACTCGCCCGGTTCGACTAGGAAATCGCCATGGACAGATCGAATCGGCGAAAAAAACGGGAATCGTCCGGTTCTAGAGAGAACCAGACGATTCTGCACAGTGACTCGCCGATTCACTGTACGGAATCGGTGAGTCCCGTATGGATTTTTTTTTTTTTTTTTTTTTTTTTTTTTTTTTTTTTTTTTTTTTTTTTTGTAATCCATGATAGATTTTTTTGTAATACTTGATCGATTTTTTTGTAATCCATGATCGAATTGTTTTTTTTTTTTTTTGTAATCCAAGATCGAATTTTTTGTTTTTGTTTTTTTTTTGTAACCCATGATAGAATTTTTTGTAATCCATGATCGAATTTTTTGTAATCCATGATCGAAATGTTTGTTTTTTTTTTCTTGTAATCCATGATCGAATTTTTTGTTTTTTTTTTTTTTTTTGTAACCCACGATAGAATTTTTTGTAATCCATGATCGAATGTTTTGTAATCCGTGATCGAAATGTTTGTTTTTTTTTTGTAATCCATGATCGAAATGTTTGTTTTTTTTTTGTAATCCATGATCGAATTTTTTATTTTTTGTTTTTTTTGTAACCCATGATAAAGTTTTTTGTAATCCATGATTGAATTTTTTGTAATCCATGATCGAATTGTTTTTATCTTTTTTGTAATCCACGATTGAATTTTTTGTTTTTTTTTGTAATCCATGATCGAATTTTTATGTAATCCATGATCGAATTTTATGTAATCCATGATCGAATTTTTTGTAATCCATGATTGGATTTTTTGAAAATTTGTGATTTTTTTTTTTTAATCCATGATCGAATTTTTTTTTGTAATCCATGATAGAATTTTTTGAAAATTTGTGATTTTTTTTTTTAATCCATGATCGAATTTTTTTTTGTAATCCATGATAGAATTTTTTGAAAATTTGTGATTTTTTGTTTTTAATCCATGATCGATTTTTTTGAAAATTTGTTTTTTTTTTTTTTAATCCATATTATTCAAAGAGAAAATGAGAGAGATGATGATTCTGAGGCCAGCTTATCCCAGCCATATTATTCACATATCGAGTCCCAATAGCAACAGTGTAAGGATGAGCACGACAGTACAGGTGAGCATGAAGGATGGACAATCTTCGGGGATTTTAGATTGGGAACACAACAAAACACTAACACTCAGAGATTTGGGAATAATCAGACGCCTGCTAATATCGATGATTCGTTTTTAGATCGAATCAATGAATTGTTAAACGAATTCAATCAATGGCACCAGCGTGAGCAAGAAGAACAATAACGTCGTCTATCATTTTATTTTTAGATCATATGTTACTAATTTTATGCTTTATTGTAGTCCATGTATGTTGATATACTTATTCCATGATAATTCTATGTTTATCCTTTTGTGTGATGTAAATTAAATGCTGAATGGCGGTTCATGCAGGGAAAGAACATATCAATATTCGCATATTCATTCAAAAACATGAAAATTTTTAATGGAGTACCCTCATTTCTTATTGAATTCCTAAAAAGCAATATTTATAATGAATTTTAATAATTTTTTCGGATTTTTTTTAAGCTTTATTCTGACCGATTCACCCGATTCTCGATCCGGATCGCCGATTCACCGATCCGAATCGGTTTTTTGGGAACCCGATCCGGGTCACTGATCCATTTTTTAAACCATTGCCTAAAAAGGATATACTTTTGTATTCTCATCTTCTACACATCCTTAAAGAAATTTATGTTTTCCTTAGTGCCATTGAAATCCTCATACCTTAAGTGGTTTAGAGTTCTTTGCTGCAAACCCTGTGTATTGGGTTCAAATCACATTGATAATCATATTGATTTGGGTGGGATTAAAAGGGAAAGTATGCCACGCAATAGGTCCATGGTGTAACATGAGCCCTACTCTATTGTAGTGTACTTTCCCCAACCAAAAGAAAGTAAATAATCAAATCCCACATTGCAATAAAGAAAACTATGTTGGCGTTGGTCCTTTGAACTTCTCTTTTTCACTTTTCTTTCCATAAACTAGATTATGTTTTTGGAATTGTTTGTGTTAACCATTGTTACAAAAATCGGAACTGGGCACGAAGTTGCCAGGGTGGGATTCTGGTTGGACTGGTTCCAATTGGTGAATTCCCCGTTTAATTTGAGCTATATTTAAAAAATAAAATAAAATAGAATCTAAAAACTAGAGAATCATTCTGGGTTTCTTGGAACTGGCGACATACCAACCGGACTCGAGCTATTTTGATTTTTCAATCACTGGCTTTAACCCATGCACACAGGAGAAAGTAAAAGGACATATTTCAAATGCTTTTCTACATCACAAACAGGGACTCTTTCAAATGCTTTACTCTACATCACAAACAGGGACCCTTTCAAATGCTTTTACTCTACATCACAAACAGGAACTCTTTCAAATGCTTTATTCTACCGCAAAGTCTCACATGAGAGGGAGAATGAGAGAAGGAAAAAAAGGAAAGAGAGAGAGAGGCAAAAGCAAAAAGATAGTGAACCCACATGTCCACCAAAACGCTTTAAAAAACCTGTTCTTAATATGAAGAAGATTCGAGTCAAAGGATAACATATATGTCTCTCTAAAAGAAGTAAATCTTTAGAAAGAACATTAATCGTTCAAAACAACAATATATTAAATAGTATTACCCCCCTAAAATACCCATTTTCTAAAGAGGTTAGACCCCTTTTGGACATAGCACCTAATTCTAAATAAATAATATTCATTACCAAAACCAGTTTTGAACTAATTCAGTTTTGAACTAATCCGAGCAGGTTTCCTTTCTAATTAAAGGGAAATTTACATATAACTTTCGTTTTATTTTTTATATTTACAATAGCCTGGGAGGTAGAAAGGGATGGTATATTTATTGTGAAATCTGGATATCATTTGGTCTTTTATGATCGTTTTAGATGGTCATGGCCGATGCTTAATAAGGAGTGAAATGGCCTCCCTCATATGGTACAAACATTTCTCTGAATTGTAATGCAAGGCAAGGCTTTAACTATACATAATTTGGGGCAAAAAGGGGGGGTAAGATGTGTTGGAATTTGGTTGGGTAAAATGGGTGCAGAAAACAGTACAATTTGTAAAAATAAAAGCTCTTTAACTCTTTTTATTTTTGGGCACATTGAAGCGCTATCTCAAGACGATATTTGTCCCCCTTCGATATAGTATTTGACGTGCATTAAAAGGGCAATTCGTCTTCGGGATACAAGAAAACATAGAGGTCTATTACAATGTTCCTAAGCTCTATGCACCCGAGCTTGGAACCCGCACATGAGACACCAGAGTCTTGATAGTTTAGAGAGAGAGACAAAATCGAGTAGAGAGAGAGTTAGCCCACTGATTTGCTTGCTGGAATTGCAGAGAATTGTATGTTGAGAGAGTCTAAAATGAGCTACAGATGTCTAACTTGTATGGGTAGGAGGGCCTTAGTTATAGAGCACCAACAGGCTACCCGTTCAGTGTTGTGGTGGTTACATGCACCACCCAACAACTACAAGTTACATGCACTTGACACTCAACAGCTACAAGTTACATGTACTTGATGGTTGTTGTTACGAGCCTCCATCTCATCAATGGCTAAATGACAATCGGATGTCCCACACACATCAACGGCTAGATGATCGTTGGATCCCCCTACGAGCCAACTCATATAAAGATAACGAGTCACGAGCCTAACCCACACATGTGCTCGTGCGAGGGGCGCCCCATGTGAAGTGCAAAATGTATCATCAAACGCCCTTATGCCCATGCCCTTGAAATATGGGACATGCACTTTCTTTCTCTGTTGTATTAAGAGTATATTGTATGGGAATGCGTGCTCTTAAATACAGCTCAAAAAACTCTCAATGTGGGACTCACACCCACATCTTTCTCTCTCTACAAAGGCAATTTAGGAAAGAATAATAAAACCAAAGTTATCATTTTGAAATACACTTAAGTATTTTTCAAACCAAAAATAATACAAATTCCCTTCGCTATTTCAAAATAAAAAGCAAAACATAGGAACATATTATTTGCATACCATGAAAGTATCTTTCAATTTGAACTTCATTTAGAGTATACACTACAAAGTCCATCAAGTATCGTGGTAGCTTATAAATTTGGACCCGGTTGCTTATCTAACAGATCTGTAGTATAACTTACAAACAATATTCGACTCTAGTGTCTTTTTAGCTACCAACACGTTTTGGGTCTTGTGCTTATATCCCAATTTCATAAGTGCACTAGAGACGAGTCCATCTCATAGGAAACGGCATTACTTCCACAATTATATAGGTGTATCTATCAAGAGTGCCCATCTATATAAAACACTCCGACTTATAAATATAGTTCATAGACAACATTAAGAGCACAGCTCATCCTACTAACATACAGGTCATCACTAGACTTATCCACTGTATGGATATCCTTAGAATGTGTACTATTATATTTTGTCATCTAGTAACCAAACTACCCATACGTACAGTTTGTTTTTACCACATTGAACTTAGAGTTTTGAGGTTACAAAAGACTAAGTTGAGTTCCAACTATTATAGATGATTACTCAATGGACTCTAGCCTCGTTCTTTTTTACATCTTACTAATGTCATCCCTTGCTGACATCTTACTAATGGCATCCATTGCAAGGCCTTTAGTCAAATGATCAACCAAATTTTCCTTTGATCTTACATATTTTACATTAATCACTTCATCCCCAATTAACATTATAATAGAGTTATGCAGTCTCGCAATAAATGTAGATTTTTCATTATATATGTTATTTAAGTTCTCACAATAGTAGCTTGATTATCACAATATATTGTTATTGCATGTATTGGTTTTGGCCATATGGAATGTCATATAACAAATTATTTAGGCATTCAGCTGAGTCTAAAGCAATAATTTCAGACTTCATAGTAAAGCGTGAAATACACAATTGTTTATTTGACCCCCATGATATCGCATCACCCGCTAAAATAAATATCTATCCGAATGTTGATAGTGAATCTTGGATTTCATTATTCCAATTAGCATCACTATGCCCTTCCAACGCTCCAGGATAACACAGATATTTTATGTCATAATTGATAGCTTCTTTCAAATATTTTAATACTCGAGATATAGCATCCCAATACTCTTTACTTTGGCAACTTATATATCTACTAAGCTTGCCAATCGCATATGCAATGTCAGGCCTCGAGCTAGTCATTGCATATATCAAACTACAAATTACCCTAGCATATTCAAGTTGAGATATACATCTCCCATCATTTTTCTTTAATTTAATATGATGATATATATGGGTAGAGACTGGCTTACTATCAGTATGCTCAAAGTTATTAAGCATTTTCTCAATGTAGTAAGATTGAGTCAAGATTAATATTTTTTTTTACTCACTATTTTGATACCAAGTATCACATCAACATCTCTTAAGTCCTTCATATTATAGTTAGATGTGATAAACTATTCAGTTTCCTCCACAATTTCTAGATTAGAGCCAAAGATAAGCATGTCATCTATATATAAACAAATTATGACACATAAAGAATTTATTTTCTTACTATATATACATTTATCAGCCTCATTTCTCTTAAAACCATTTGACATCAGCCTATTGTCAAATTTCTTATGCCATTGTTTAGGTATTTGTTTTAGTCCATAAAGAGATTTTACCTATTTACAAACTTTATTCTCATGACCTGGCATCGTAAATCATTCAGGTCGTTTCATATAAGTCATCATTTAAAAAAGCATTTTTTACATCCATTTGATGTATAACTAGATGATTGATAAAGGCTATTGCTAAGAGCAATCTAATGGTAGCAAACGTTGCCACATGTGCATATGTGTCAAAATAATCAATGCCTTCTTTTTTATTAAAACCTTTTAGCAACTAATCTTGTTTTATATTTATTAATAGAACCATCAGAATTCATTTTTCTTTTAAAAATCCATTTGCAACAAATGAGTTTAGAACTAGGTGGAAGATCTACTAATTTTCAAGTTTTACTAATTATTATGGAATCCATTTCATTGTTAATAGCTTCTCTCAAAAAATTGCATCTTGAGATGCAAAAGCTTCATTTAGAGATGTAGAATCTTCCACATTTTAGACTATAGGTAACGAATTCAAAATTTTATTTTGATTAGCCTCAACAAGATAAATATAAAAGTTAGTTTCAAAGATATAAGAAGGATCACCTCTAATTCTCTTACTTCTTTTTTGTTCTATTAGTTTATCATAATTATTTTCTACATGTTCTTTTTTAACATATTCATCATTTTTGTGATTATTTTCATGTTGCATGCCATTTCATTCATTCAATTCACTTATGTAAGATTTTCAAAAAATTCAGCACCTCTAGATTCTAAAATTGTATTAGAATTTAAATCAAAAAATCTATAACCTTTACTAGTTTGATAATATCCCACAAAAACACATTTAGATGTTCTAAGACCCAATTTATTTCTTTTAGGATCTGGAAGTCTAACATATGCAAGACAACCCCATACTTTGAAAAAATTCAAAGAATGTTTTTAACTGAACCAAAGTTCATCAGGGGTCTTATCACTCTTTTTATATAGAATTCTATTCAAAATAAAGCATGCAGATAATAAAGCTTCATCCCACAAATTTAATGGCAAAAAAGAAGAAATAAACATTGCATTTACCATTTTAACTAAAGTTTAATTTTTCATTTCTGCTGATCCATTTTGTTTAGGGGTATGTGGAGCAGTTATTTGATGAATAATGTCATTATTTTCACAAAATTCATTAAAATCATTTGATAAATATTTTCCTCATCTATTACTTCTAATAATTTTGATTTTCTTACTAAGTTAATTTTTAACTTCTGCTTTGTAAACTTTAAATTTTTTAAAAGCTTCATTTTTATGTCTAAGCAAATAAACATAAGAGAATCTAGAAAAAACATCTATAAAAGTAATAAAATATTTTTTACCACCTCTAGTAAAAACATTATTTAAATCACATAAATCACTATGTATAAGTCCTAATAATTCACTATTTCGAAGGAAAAGTTTTTTTAATAATTTTAGCTTGTACACATATTGCCTATTTTTCTTTAGTTAATTCATCACAATTGGAAATCAATCATAATTTAACCAAAGATTCAATTGAAGCATAATTAACTTCTCCTAATCTACCATGTCTCATATTACAAGAAGTAACTATTCACACAAAGTTTTTTATTTCATTAACAAGATCAAACTTTACATCAACTACGTCATTTATGTTGGCATTAGACTTTTGATCCTTATAATTTTCATTATGGACCTTAGAAAAGAAAGGCTTCTTGTTATAAGGAGCACTTGATTTTTGCCCAACAAAGTTTGCATTACAATAAAAATTAATTGATTCGTCTTTCTTTTCCCTAAATCTATTATCTTTTTCAATTCGAAGAGATCTTTGAAGTTGAACCAAATCAAGCTTAACTTTCTTGTGTTTCATCTTATTTCAGTACTCTCTCCGAGATGGTGGTAGCTTATAAATTATAGAGCTAACTAAAAATATTCATCCAAAGAAAATCCACAGTCAAATTGAATTGGCTTGTATTAAAATCTAGAAAAATAGGGATAAAAAATCTTTTGTTACCGGACTATTGCATTGCTATCTCTTGAAATTCATCCCGTTGAAATGTTCGAGTCTACGTAAATTCGTGATTCAGGACCTTCAAAGAAATCATAGCAGACTCCTTTCTTTCACTCATAAATCATCGTCTTAAATTGTTGGATTTTGGTTGTGACGTGGAAAACATTGTACAATTTAAAAAAATAAAAGCTCGAACTCTTCTTTTTTTTGGGCACTCTGAAGCGCTATCTCAAGACGATATTTGCCCCGCTTTGATATAGTATTTGACATGCATAAGAAGGGCAATTCATCCTCGGGATATAGGAAAACAAAGAGGTCTATTATTATGTTCCTAAGTTTTATTCACCCGAGTTTGGAACCCATATATGAGACACCGGAGTCTTGATAGTTTAGAAGAACAAAATTGAGTAGAGAGAGAGTTAGCCCACTAGTTTGCTTGCCGAAAATGCAGAGAATTGTATGTTAACATATTCTAAAGTGAGCTCCAAAAGTCTTACTCGTATGGGTAGGAGGGCCCTAGTTATAGAGCACCAAGAGGCTGCCCATTTAATGTTGTGGTGGTTACATGCACCACCTAACAGCTACAAGTTACATACACTTTATGGCTGTTACTAGCATTCATCTCATCAACAGCTCGATGGTTGTTAGATGTCCCTCACACATCAACAGCTAGATGACCGTTGGATCCCCCTACGAGTCGGCCTCACAAAAAGATAACAAACCACGAGCCCCACCCACACACATGCTCAAGCGAGAGGCGTGCCCTCGCACACACGTATGCATCCCCTCTCTCCATTGGATTGATAACATATTGCATGGGAATGCATGCTCTTAAATATAGTTCAAGAAACTGTCTCCTCTTCAATGTGAGACTTAAACCCACATCTTTCTCTCTCTACAAAGGCAATTTAGGAAAGAACAATAAAACCAAAATTGTTGTTTTGAAATACACTTAAGCATTTTTCAAACCAAAAATACTAACAAGATTAATGGTCAATGTGTGTATGTTTTGTAAAGGGCATGAAGAAACATGATATCATCTCTTTTTATGTTGTCCTTTTACTTAACAACTTTGTGAATGGGCTTTCATGGAAATGGGTTGTTGTATGATGTTGTCCAAGAGGCACATGGAGATCCTTGATCATATGAACATATGGGGTATTCCGAAGATGGGCAAAATTTGGAGGATTTTTCATGCGGCAATTCTTTGAGAGTTCAAGAAAAAAAGAAATAGAAGAACTTTTGAAGGGGTGTTGTGAACATTGATAAAATGAAAATAATAATACAATACATATCATGGAATTCGTTCTCAAACACTAAAGAAGGGTGGGGTGTTGCAAAGTCAGATATAGTTTTGAATTTGGGAATTTTGGTTAAGCGAAGTACTGGCCTATTTGTAGCTAACATCTTCCTTTGAAAATCTATAAATAGCTAGTTATGGGGCTATTCTTAGATATTGGAATGGATGTATAGTGTTCTCCTATGTAAGGACTTTGTGGGCATATAATAAAAGAAAGGTTAATGCGATCTTGTTCGGAAATTTTTTTTTTTCTTCTTTTCACCCATTTTCTTTTATTTTTTTTTTCTTCTAGCAAAGATCACTTACAAGTAGTCTAATTATAATAATTCTTGCTTCAAAAAAATAAAACTAACAAATCCAAGATCTTAAAAACCTTGATGCTATTAAACCAATTTTATTTAAACAAAAAAAATATCCACAATTCTTATGCTTGAGAATATAAAGAAAATATAATTAAATATGACAATAAACAAAAAAAGAGTATCGGAGATTACCTCAACCGGGCTTATTACACCCTACATTGAGTCACCACCATCCGATGGCACGAGATCAATGATCAACTTTCAATCTCAATCGGGAAAGCAAGTTTAGACGTGGATACACCAATAGAACATGAACCACTTTGATCACAAACTCAAATCCTAGGTGAATTCCCTTAGCAACCTAGTTTGAGAGATGGATTCTCTTTTTGCTAAACCCTAAAACCCTTAGTCATAAATCTATAATTGAGAGATAGGAGAGAGAATTATTCAATAACCTAAACCTTTAGGTTCTTTCACTATATGGGAGAGAGATATCAAAGATGAGAGAGTGGGATGTGTCCCCCCGTTTTTTTTTTTTTGGCTTTCATGAGAGAGATAAACTTTTCTTAAGAGAGAGAGAAATTTTAAGTAGGATATGAGAGAAAAATATAGAATTAGGTACAAGAGATATGGTATACGGATTTTTTGAACAAGATTAGGGTTTTTTATGGTTTTTCTTGGCTTGAATATGAACCATTGATCTTGGGTGACTTGTGGGGTGAGAGATTTGAGTCATCCATTCCATAGATGGGTCGTCAACATTATAGAAAGTGCATGAACCATTATCCCTATTTTCTAAACCATTTTCTCATCAATAGAAATTAAATAAATTAAATCTAATCAAAATATTGTGTATACCATAAAATAACACAAGTCTACTCAATCTTTCCACAAAATCTTTCAGAGATATATCAAGTCAATATTTAGTCAATATCTTCCAACGAAATGGCCGCATGCCATATCACCACAAAAATAGAAAAGAGAATAAGGGTGGGGTGTGCCACTCAAGGGAAGCACTCATAGGCCCCACCTTCTAGAAATATGGTGGGCCTGTGTGCACAATGGGCTCTCATAATATTTTTATATATTTAAAATTAATAAAAAAAATTTAGAATATTATTTAAATATTTAAACCATTGTAAAATCAATATCTTTAATTTTATAAATCCAAAAATTATAAATCAAATATCCATAGGTTCATAAAAATTTAAATAATAATTTTAAAATAATTTTCATCATAAAACAAACAAAAATTAAATTAATTTGATGGAAAAATGATCCATATAGTTTAGAAATTAAATCAACAATCATGGGGAACTCCACCTTCAATTGACTTGCTTTATCAGACCGACCCAGTATTTCCCATGACCCATAGTCTAAGCAAGAGCTCATTAGCGGGTCACCAAAGTCTGGTCGATGAGCCAAGGGATCGTAATCCCAGTCTATGGATTTCAGGTCCTCTCCTAGAAACGAGTCAATGTCACTTAGACCTAATACGACCACAGCTCCTATGGTGCATAGGGGTATCTCTCGCACATACATACGCTTCATCCTGAAATGTGGCTTACTTGCTTTCTCGAATGATCTATCAATATGCATGTCGTACGCTGGCACATGGATGAGGCTTTGGCCCCCATCTCTGTAGGCCACCATCACACACAAGAGTCACACAGTCCCTCGGCTCACTCATCCGGGCATATGCTCCGACCTCATCAAAGGATGACCCATTAGAACCCTTCTTGTTTTGTTTTCTTTGCCCAGGTAACATGGGTTTTTCCCAACCGGCTGTCTTAGATTGTCAAGCACAATTTGCTATCAGCAAACATCATTTGCTTAGTATGGTCCACGAGGGACCACACTCCCACTGAGTTTATGCTCCACTATATTATTTCATTTTACAGGCACTCATTAGGCCTTTAAAGGCCACATAAACCCAACATATAACAGCAAATCATGAGGAACTTTGGGCTCTTTTTCTTGGCCTTCACTTCTACATGACAAGCAAACTGGGAGGCATGAGATGATTAAAGGGCACTCATAAAATGTTATCAAATGGTGCAAAAGGAACAGCGGGTTGCATGGAAACTGAGATATTTATGGTTGTCGATGACGGAGATCTCTTTCACCTATATTTATAGGGAGACAAATGGAACGCTAGATTGCTTAGCCAAAAGAGGGGTTCTCTTACCGGAGCTTTGTATTGTCCTTTACCTAAATGTCACTGTGTAGTTGTATTTTGATTTTGTATTTTTAATATTTTTTTAATATTGTTAAAAAAATTAGTTACATGTATTTCATATTTTACAATGAAGTCACCGTTTTTTATATCATGAAAAGTATTTTAATTTTATCTTTTTTGCTCTACATCAGATGCAACTTAAATTTGGTTCGTTTGTATCTTTCACCATTATATATCTATGAAAAGTAATTTAAAATAAATAGAATTATTAAAATACCTCTATATTATAGATGTGTAGTTTGATAATTTTCTATTTTTAATTTTTTAAAAGATTACTTATATGTGTATGACAGTGAGATGTATGGACATTCCAAATTTGACCTTAAATCAATATGTAGAAAAAAAAAAGATAGAAATTCAAATTCACCTTATCTTCTAAAAAAATGGGACTTCATTGTAAGATATAAAATATATAAGGCTATTTTTAAATATCAAAAATAAAAAAATATTTATTTGTAATTTCCTTTGTTAAAGAAATATCTTTTTCTACTTTAAGAATATTGCATATTGGATCCATGACCGCCGGGTTGACCAAATCCGAGTCCAGGTCTGGATCTAGGTTGACCCAACTCGACAATATAATTCATACCATGAATCAAATATTACATATTACATTTATATTATTCATGATATTATATTATTATTACAATATTAGCTAACCCAACCAAGATTGGTCTTGATCTTCATAGCCTGGCCCATGCCTAGGTCCAAAATTTAGTTTCAGGTCACACCCGATTTTATGATAATGAGACCAAAGCCCGGCATCGACTAAAAAAAATTAGGTTAGGCTAGGCCTTCCCCTATATATATAGAAAATATATTTAATATGGGACTTTATACTATGAGACCATTTATCTTTAGTAGAAGGATATTACAATTGTTACTAGTCATTAAATGTTAAATTGGATGGCCTGAGGTGTGTCACAAAGTTTGAAAAGAATTCTTTTTAAACTTTGAATTTAGTCAATGACACACTCACTACCACCCGATTTAAAATATGATGAACAAGAGTGATTGTGACCTCTTTGCGTTAAAAATAAATAGTCTCTTTGTACATTTCTATTTAATATACTTAAGAAAATTCTTTGCACGGGGCACAAAACAGGTAGTACTAGCCCGAGACAAGGCCAAAAATATATCAAGCCTTCTAAGTGCAAGCATGCTTAGTTGAAGTAGGTGATCGCTCTACCCTAACTTGATTATACATTTGGAATTGTATACTATGAGACCATTTATTTTTTATGCAAGAAGATTATAATTACTACCAGCTATCGGATGTCAAATTGGATGCCTTGAGGTGTGACATAAAGTTTGGAAAAAAAAAAATTGAACTTGGGTAAATGACACACTCACAACCACCCAATTTGAAATCTAACAGACATGAATAATTGTGATTTCTTTAGATTAAAAATAAATGGTCTCTTTGTATATTTTTCCTATACATTTATAGGTTGTGCTCTACATTGGAAGTCGAGTTTTTAAAATTCAATCAAATTGCCAATCCAGATCAACTATCGAGAAAATATTAACCATCATTTCGTGCCATGGCATAAGCATCATTTTCATAAGAACCCCCGGCAAATCTTGGATTTTCAATTACTAGTACTTGCAAAACTTGGATGGGACTAAAATAGGATACTCGTGATATTTTTTCAAAATAACACTTTACAAAAGGATTATATTGTAATTAAATAATAGGGAAAATCCCTATCACCATTTAACGTGTTACAACTTCATCATTCAAGTTTATAATTATACAGTCATAAAATTGAAAAGAGCTTTATCAAAGGAAAAAACGTTATATAGAGCCACGCTCTAAACAATCAAATTAGAGCCCACTTCAAAAATTTCACTAGAAGAGGTTGTTTTGATGTCCAAATATCCTCAAATTGATCATCTCAACATCAAGATGCATATGGACATTAGAAAAAAAAATGGATTTATAGTTTTGGAAATAGTCCATCTTGTAAGTATTTTTAGAGTATCAGGTTTCATAGATATGCTTGATCTATACTATTTTTGAAGCTTTAAATTTTATAATTAAAGATGAAAATATATTTTTAGGCTATTACAAAGATTTTCAGTATTGAAACCATATTTTTTGACACCATTTGAAGGTGTGGTTTACTTTGATTGTTTAGAGCCTTAGATCTATACAAACCGCACCCAAAAATTAATAATTATCGGAAAAAATTGACAAACGCGATAATATCCCAATAAGAAGTTTTAACTTCGAGTCTTCTAAGCTGCCCATGATCTCTTGGGAAGAGAATCTGTTGGTCATTTCAAACCCAACTTTTGATCCAAAAATGTAAAGAACTTGTACTTTGTAGTTGTGGGTCAAACATATGGGCCTTGGCCTTTGGGAGTAGGGAGGAAGAAAGTAAGTAAAAAATAAAACAAAAATTCTAGCATATCTAATGAAGCCCAAACCCTAACTAGACAAATCATAAAGACAAGGAAAAGCACTTAAGAGTTGAATAATGTCCAGACACTAGTCCAAGGATTTATAAAATAGATCTTGGAATACTACATATTCAAAGCAAAACAATTGCTTAAAACAATAAGCCGGACTCCATTAGATACCAATTATCGAACAGCCGGACTTATTCAAAGACAAACCACTCAAGGCCAAGAATGCCATGCCCAAGATTGGGGCTATTTTTTAAATGGATTTTAGGACCCGATTTTTACAAACATATAATTTTTAACATGGAGATCATGAATATGAATAAATAAATAACTTTAAAAAATTTAAAATAATAATTTTATGATGAAAACATTTGGACCGTTAGTTTCAACAGTTTTTAGATGGACCATCCATTTAATATTAGATGCTTAATACCTCGGGGGACACAAATGTCGAAATGCGTCCCGTGACGCATGGAACAAATTTCCTTATATATATACATGTACAGCTCCAAACACAAGCATAAGCACAAGCACAAAGATAGCAAAAATGGCATCCTCTAGAGCAATACCTATAGCGACCATACTTCTTCGAATCCTCACCTTCATTCTACTTGCAGTTGCGACTGTCGTCCTCGTCACTGATAAAGTCAAATCCAAGGATGTTTTCGGAAATACATCTGAGATTACCTTCAAAGATATCAGAGCTTATAGGTATTAATCCCGTTTTTAGTAGTGTTAATTGTTGTTATTGTTGGTGCTAATAGAACATTTGCTTGATCTCAAATAACAACAAGAAGAAACTTTGAGTTCTTAAACACTTAGATTTAACCATCTAGAAAACAAATTGTTTGTGTTCAACCTTAGTAAGTCACTTTTTAGAAATTTTAGGGTTGGTATTCAATTTTCTTCTTGGTTGTTTTTGTTTTTTTTTTTTTGGGTGATTCAGTAGAGATGACAGGTCCCTACCTGTTTTTGAATTAGTTATGAGTCTTTTTTAAACTATCAATGGGAATGGAAGCCACAACATACAATTAAAGTATAGGGTGTGTTAGCACCATGACCTCAACCCATTTCTCAAGCATCCCACAATGACAACTGAACCACATGGGACCCAAAGTCGGGCCCAAATAGAACCCTGTATTTCTTATAGGTTGTTTTTAAGGATGAGTTGATTACATCCCTGAATTTTGGGGTCAAACAAGTACTCTGGATAGGTTTTTGCCTTGGGTAGAAAGTGTAAAGTTTGTAATTTGCTCATTCATGAGCATGTATTCTTTTATGAGAGTATAATAATTGGCTCAAGTAAAATTGTATATGGAGAAATCTATCAAAATATATCTAAATTTTGAACAATTTACCCCTTCTGTATTTTGATCAATTTCAAAACCCTTCTTGATGATGATGGGCTATTTGAAATTTGATATTTTTTATTTGAAATAGATAAAATAAATATGGATAAGATGCTAAATAGTTCCAATATTTGGTGAAATTTGATAAATTCCCCTTACATATTTAATTTTGGTTATCAACAACATTCATTCATTGTTAGGATATAATATTTGCTATTATATTTATTTTCTATTTCCATTTTCTTTTTTTTGTCTTTGAAAAGAGTATTGCTTATTCTTCTGTTAATAAGAATTTGATTTTCTTTTTAAAGGTACGTGCTTGCTGCAAGTGTAATTGGGTGTGCATACACTCTCATCCAGATCCCTTTTGCGGTGTATTGGGTGGCCACAAGCAAAAGGATGATTCACAACGACTGTCTTCCCAACTTCGACTTCTACGGCGATAAGGTGTCTATCTAAAAATCAGTGTTTGAAAAACCGGAATCAGAAAGTCCACAAGCATACTCCAATTTGGTTCTTTCTAATTTGAATTGGGTGATTCCGATTCAGAAGAAGAATCTTAATGATAAAAAATACAATTCTTGTTAAAAACATAGAGACTTGGACGATTCCGAGTTTTTTAGGCCCCAAAATCCCCTACCTCCAGCTGGATTTGCACGAATCGGACACGGGATTCTTACAACACTGGGTCTTTCTTTAATAAATGACACACGTTAATGCATAAATTCAAGCTTCATAACAATGGTAAAGGTAATTACTGTGCTAATCCTAAAAAAGAATTTACATGCAAAATCCCCAAACATACAAAGGATCATCCAATCCAAATCAACATGGATTCTCCACCGTCCCTTATCAAACAGTAGAAGGTTGAGATGATCCATTCCTCGGAGTATAGATCCTTGGTGCATCTCAACTCTTTCAAGTAAGGTTGAGAATGGGTACGATCCTTGTGTATCCAATCTATGTGAGATTCGGATCCGGATCCAATCTGATACAAAATATTCAAATCAAGACCGGATCTGACAGGTATGCATGGGATTTGGATTCGAATCTAAACCCGATTAGATCTAAAAACATTTCTTTTGTATATTATTTTATATCTATAAATAAGATATAAAATAATATATCACAAAAAAATACTATATACCATATATGTATATTATAAAATAATCTATATAACATTTTAACGATTGGATCAGATCTGAATTGGATCCACCTATACTTGGATCCAATCCAAATTATTATTCAGATCCGAATTTTGGATCTGGATCATATCCCGATCCAAATAAAATTTAAAATTCAAGGTTCAGATCCAAACCAGATAAATTATCAGCCCTACGCTCAAAGAGAGTGGAGCTACCTGTACAACATGCTGCATGTATCGCCATATATATTGCGCAAGCTACTAGTGAATTTAAAATTTCCAATTCTATTGGGAGCCACCCCGGTCAAAACGAAAACAATCAAATAAATAAAGGTTAGTTGGGTGTTTTTCCTTTTTCTTTTTTTATTTATGAATTTCTATCTTGTTTCTTCATGAACATTTCCCAAATTTATACGTTTGTTCCCATCTTGTTGAACTATAATAACACTAAAAAAGAGTTTCACAACCAAAATCTGTGATCCTCAAGATCAAAATTTGGTTCCTTTTTTCACCTTTTTTTTTTTTTTGAAACGCAATGCACTTTTTCATCACATTCAATTCTCTACCAATTTTTTTGAAATTTGTTACAAAATGATTCTTTTGGATCCCTCTAACATACCTATATCATGATTTATTGAATCGAAGTCCTTGTTTGGAGAGATTTAGAGTCAAATTTTGACAGTTGTTTTAACTTGATTTGAAAATCTTTGATTTCCCACTCATTTTTCCCCCAAATTCAAATTTATCCCAAAATATTCCTATCATATGGATATATGAAAGCCCTAACAACAGTTTTTAATTTATGAATTTATGGTTAGATTAAACCTAATATCATCCAATAACCCAAAATATTCGTATTTTATTTTTTATTTTTATTGAAGATATATTTATCTGAAATTTAGAAGAGAAGTATATTCTTATATGATGCACTAAATAAATTCATGCAGTGTTGATGATATAATATAATAAAATTTGGCGCCAAACACCATAGGGTATTTGATGTCAAAAAATTTGGAGTACTAAATTCTAAGTTTACCACTAGTACGGTGTATTCTATAATAAATATATAAAATTTTCCTATATATATATATATATGAAAGTTTCATGTACGCCCATGGACGTACCGCTACAGTAAACGCCCAACAGCCCAGATTTGCCCAGATCAAATCTGGGCTAATCTGACCGTCATGGTTGTCCGAGAGTGTTTGAATTTTAATTTTTTTTACAAATTTGAATGATCTGAAATTTGAAGTGTGTGTACATCTTAGTGAGGCACACCTAATAAAATTATAAAAAATAATTCAAAAAAATAAAATTGACCAAAATACCATCGAAACTTTTTGGGGGGTATTTTGATCAATTTATTTCATGTAAAATATTTTTTATATATTTTTTATAGATTCACCTATTTTTTATGAATATGCACTCCAAATTTTAGATCATTCTGATTTGTAGGAAAAAATAAAAAATAAAATACTTTCAAACATTTGTAATCATCAGATCGGCCCAGATTCGATCTAGGTTGTTCGACATTTATTGTAGCCGTACACGAATCGGTCTACTATAGCATCTTTCATATATATATATATATATGCAAAACACTACGCAACGCCTATAGGCGAAAATGAACAGTGATTTCACCTACTCCAATCACCGTCCAAAGTGCATCGCGCAGTCACGATTGTCTGGTAGTATTTTATTTTTCATTTTTTTTTCTACAAACCAGAATGACTTGAAATTTGGAGTGTGTATTCATCAACAATAGGAGAATCTTCTAAAATTATAAAAAAAAATATTTTACATGAAAACAATTGACCTTTCAGAGGTACTTTGGTCAATTTACTTTTTATGGATAATTTGTTTTATATTTTTATTAGATGCACCAAAGTAAGATGTACATACCTTTTAAATTTCAGGTCATTCTGATTTGTAAAAAAAAATTGAAAAATAAAACACTACCGGACAATCGTGACCGCGAGATGAAATTTGGACGGTGATGAGAGTATGCGAAATTACTATTCATTTTCGCCTATAGGCGTTTGAAAGAATTTTTCTATATATATATATATATATATATATATATATATATGAAGATACTACAAAACGACTATAGGCAAAAATAAACAGTGATTTCGTCTGCCCTCATCACTGTCCAAAGTTCATTCCACGGTCACGATTGTCTAATACTATTTTATTTTTCATTTTTTTTCTACAAATCAAAATGATCTGAAATTTAGAGAATGTATTCATAAAAATATAAGAATCTAAAAAATATCCAAAAATATATATTTTACATGATTAAAATGACCAAAATACCCCTGACAAGTTTTAGGGGTATTTTGGTAAATTTTGTTTTCTAGAATTATTTTTTTATATTTTTATTAGATGAGCATCATTAAGATGTGTACACGCTTCAAATTTCAGATCATTCAGATTTGAAGAAAAAAATGAAAAATAAAATACTACTAGATAATCGTGACCGTGCGATAAACTTTGGACGGTGATGAATATAACAAAAATGACTATTCATTTTCCCTATAGGCGTTGGGAAGAATTTTATATATATAATATATATATATATATATATATATATATATATATATATATATATATATATATATATATATATATATATATATATATATATATATATATATATATATATATATATATATATATATATATAATGATCCAATGAGACCCTCCCACACCCATGTGAGTAGGACCCCAAATGATTACCATTAAACTTGACATAGATATCTAAAAAAGTCAAGTCCCACACTCATATAATAACTTTTCTAGAAATTTGTACCAAATCTGATGGTGATCCTTTGGGGGTCCTACTCACATGAGTGTGGGAGGGTCTCATAGTGTCATTTATCATATATATATATATATATATATATATATATATATATATATATATATATATATATATATATATATAAAATAACTTTTCTAGAGATTTGTATCAAATTTGATGGTGATCCTTTGGGGGTCCTACTCACATGGGTGTGGGAGGGTCTCATACATGTGTGACCCTCCTACACCCATGTGAGTAGGACCCCCAAAGGATCACCATCAAATTTGGCACAAATCTCTAGAAAAGTTATTACATAGATGTGGGACATGACTTTTCTATATATATATATATATATATATGAGAAATGACACTATGAGACCCTTCCACACCCATGTGAATAAGACCCTCAAAGGATTACCATCAAATTTGGCACAAATCTCTAGAAAAGTTATTACATAGGTGTAGGACATGACTTTTCTAGATGTATATGTCAAGTTTAATGGTGATACTTTTGGGTCCTACACACATGGGTGTGGGAGGGTCGATACTTTTGGGTCCTACACACATGGGTGTGGGAGGGTCTCATAAGATCATTACTTATATATATATATATATACAGAAAAGAAATAGATGAACTCCAATTAAAAAGGTTAATAAGACCAAGCTCTTCACCTTGGAGTTGTGCAGCTTTTTATGTAAATAAAAACGCTGAAAAAGAACGAGGAGTTCCTCGACTAGTTATTAAACCTCTTAATAAAGTTTTATGATGGATTCGATATCCTATCCCCAATAAAAAAGATTTACTAGATAGAGTAGCCAATGCTTGTATCTTTTCCAAATTTGATATGAAGTCTGGATATTGGCAGATACAAATCCAGGAACAAGATAAATATAAAACAGCATTTAATGTACCATTTGGACAATATGAATGGAATGTAATGCTATTTGGTTTAAAAAATGCTCCATCAGAATTTCAAAAAATAATGAATGATGTCTTTAATGCTTATTACCAATTCATGATAGTTTATATTGATGATGTCTTGATCTTTTCTGAATCAATAGATCAGCATATCAAACATATAAATACTTTTATAAATGCAGTCCAGAATGCTGGATTAGGCGTATCGGCAAAAAAGATAACTTTATTTAAAACCAATATTAGATTTTTAGGACATATGATTCACCATGGCACAATTATCCCCATAGATAGATCCATACAGTTTGCTGATAAATTCCCTGATCAGATACTTGATAAAAAAGAACTTCAAAGGTTCTTAGGATGCTTAAATTATGTAAGTGATTTCTATCCTAATCTTGCCATAGATGCGAAACCTTTACATGATAGATTAAAAAAGAATCCTCCACCTTGGACAAATATTCATACTAAAGCAGTTTTATTAATTAAACAAAAGGTCAAAACACTTGTTTGCATTTCTCTTCCTCATCCTACTGCTTTCAAGATAATAGAATGTGATGCCTCAGAAATAGGTTTGGGAGGTATTCTCAAACAACGCATCGATAATCAGGAACAACTCCTCAGGTATACTTCTAAAGCCTGGAATCCAACTCAACAAAACTATTCTATGGTTAAAAAGGAATTATTGGCCATTGATTCACTGTGTTACAAAATTCCAGAGTGATATTCTAAATCAATAATTTCTCATATGAACTTACTGCAAAGCAACCAAAGATATTCTGCAAAAAGATGTTCAAAATCTTGTTTCTAAACAAATATTTGCTCGCTGGCAGGCTATCCTGTCCGCCTTTGACTTTACCATTGAACACCTTCCCGGGTCATCCAATGGTTCCGTTGCTGGGACCTGCATGGGCCACCATAACGCGCTGAGATCTCCAGTAAAACTCATGTATTTGTTTATAGTAAATATGTGAATATTAAACTGTTATATTTGACTATTTCTTGTAGAATTTTGTACAAATTTAGACAGAAAAGAACTATGCAGATAAAAGGTATAATTGATATATCGATGACTAACCACTGTGTGTGGTTGAAATCTCCTATTTTAAAACTAAATAATATTTTAAATTGCATAATATTTCATTCTTTATAACATACAAGTGCCTGATACAAATTGTATACAAACTGTATTCAAACTGATATAACAACTATTACAAACGGTATTAAAACTGATAAACTGAAAACAGAGTGTAAAAGATTACAGACTAGACTGAAAAAGATTTGCAGAATGTAAAAGATGTAAAGACTGATTACAACTGATACACTTAGAATTTACATATGCAATAACTGGAAAAGAGTTTCCAATGTTGGGGGCAATATGAAGGAAGAGAATTCAGATTGCAATCACACATGCTGTTATAAAAATAAGGAGGAGAGATAGAACCTGGAGGTGAATGAATAGGAAGCTATGAGGTCAAGATAGCTTTGATGATGGATGATAGCGTATCTCCGGGAGAAAAAGCAGAGAAGAAAGGGAAAGCAGAGAAGGTAGGGAGAGCAGAGAAGCAGAGAAGGAAGGAAGAGCAGAGAAGCTCGGAGAGGGTTGCTTGGGTTTCAACCTGAGAGAAATGAGAGAGGGCCTTGCCCTTTTATAGAAGGGTTTGCTTCGTGGTGAAGCAAAGAGATGAGGATGTGATAAAGGCGAGAGGACGTAAAGGAGCGAGAGGACATAAAGTGGAGGGGTAGAGACAAAAAATAAAAAAGAAGATGCTTTGAAAAGCATCCTGTACAGTAAGTCTTTTGTTTCCTTATGAAGGTGGCCACAGTAATGGCATCTCTAAATAGTAAGTTCTTTTGTTTCTTATGAAGGTGGCTATAGTAACGGCATCTTAAATAGTCTTCTTTTGTCGGTAGTGATAATGACAGGGCATCTTTGTCGGTGGAGCTTTGTCGCATCTGGCATTATGTCGGTAGTAGCTTTGTCGTATCTGTCAGTGATACTGTAGAGCTTTTAGGGTCTCTGACTGAACTCATCTGGATCTTCTTCTTCGGGATCTGTTTCGTCTTCTGGATCCGCTTCACTGAGTTGCAAGTATCTATTGGTGTGTAATGGTGATGATTGAACGGTTTCGTCTGATGAAACCGGTTTTTTTCCTGCTTCGGCGAATATTTCTTTCATCTGTTGTTCTAACATTTCCTTTGAAGCATTTGGGTTGGATTGGAGCATGTTTCTGAGATATGTAGGAAAGTCAAAGGAGATATTGGCTGTGTTTGGGCTTGGTTGATAGATAGGTGTTTGAGGGGGTATTCTTTTGGGTGTTATGGTAGTGGGATCCATGTTAAAGATATCCCACCATTTGACTGAGATGGTTTTGCTCAGTCTAGGAATGTAAGTATGGTCGTCTGTATTATTAACAGAGATGGTATATTCCCATTTCATGATCCATGGGAGTTGGTATAAAACCATAAAGTAAAGGTGAGTGTCAATAGTATTATCATTATTATTGAATTGCACAAATTGCTCCAGCGCTGTTTGAAAGCAGGAGGTAAAATTGCAGTTGTTGATCCCCAAACTAAAAACCAGTTTTTAAACTAATTGGGGAATCTTTCGAAAATAGGTAACCGGAACTGGATATACCAGCTATGAGTATTGTTTGGATTTTGGTAATAAAATAATTTATGCCAGGCCTCTATATATTCGGCATATTTGTAATATTTGTATGAAAAATCGGGGTTGTGTAATTTCTTGCCTTGAGCGGGATTGCAACCCCACTCATCATAGGAAAGCAATTTCTTAATTTGGACTTTTGAGTAAGCAATGACTCGAGTATTCTGCTGGTAGTAATGGACAACAAATATGGATCATGTTTCCATAAAAATTGCTTCATAATATTCTCTGGTTTTGACTCCATTGGTTGGGTTTAAATGATTTATCAAATATAATGGAGCAAGTTTGATGGGGTCTTTATTGATGTGATGTTCATCAATGGTAATATCCATGAGGTAGGCTCGTTCAATATATGAGGACTTGAGTATATTAGGCCTTGGATTTGGTTTAGATTGGGCTGGAGAATATATAAGATTAGAGGTGTTAGCCTCAGGATAAGTTATTTGGTGAATAGGGGAATTTGAAGGTGAAAGGGTTGCCAAAGGCGGGAATTCATCTTCGAATGGTATTATATTCATTGGGCGTTTATCGTGGCGAGAATTGCTACGAGAACCCATGGAATTAAGTGAAAGTGACAGTGTAATATTTCTATTAGCTTCGAAAAGCTGTAGTGCTAGTGACAGTGGTGATTATTCGTTGTTGGCGTCAGTGTTGCCCCCCTGCAAAAATTCACGGGTAAGAAAATCAGACCCCCCTGGAGATCTCGGCGCGTTATGGTATCAGAGCCAAATAGTAAAACAGTAAACTGTTAGACTAAAAAGTTACAATATTACTGTAGAAACCTACTTAAACTTACATCTAAGAAAGTTGGTCCGAGAGTTAAGACAAGAGACGAAAGGACAAGTCTAGGCAAAGTACCCGCCAAGGCCAGGAAGAGCCGCTTAGGGGAACACGCTGAACCCTTGATCGTCCAGATTGTCATTATCCGCAACCTACAGATGGCAAGTTTAATTAGGAATCTTAAAGGTAATAATGCAACTCAATCTCAGACATTAAGAGTTAAAAATAAAGAACACATTATTATTAATGATATTGAAGATCATATTCAAAATTAGAATATTCCTAAGGTACCAATAAAAGATATTTATCAAAAAGGATCATTTAAATTCAAATTAGGTTATGCTATAAAAACAGTAGAAGAAAATTTATCTGTAAGTCAGAATCAAGAAGACTTTCAACTACTCTCAAGAAAAATTATTGAAAAACATAAAGAAAATAATTATAAATATTTACACATTGGGTTAATTCAAATAGCCATTAAACCTTTAACCCGACTAGGGTTAAACACTTATGTGCTTGTATGCCTAAGAGATACAAGACACAATAATTTCACAGATTCACTCCTAGGTATGGTCGAATCCAGCCTATGTAGTGGACCAATATACTTTAATTGTTTTCCAAATTTTTCTGTTTATTTAACCGATCCAAACATATTAGATATACTATCTATAAATCTAAAAACACATGGATTCAATATGGATAAAAAAGATCAGACTATATTATTTCAAACAAATATAGAAAAATCACATGCAATTGTACCAAAAACAATTAATTGGTCAGATATTACAATATAGATATATATATATATATATATATATATATATATATATATGAAAAGATGGAATTAACTCACTAGCTCATATCAATATATGAGCCCAACAGGCCAAATTGAATTTGGGCGGATCTGACAATCATAGATGTCCAGTAGTGATTAAATTTTTTATTTCTTTTTTCAAATCCAAATCACTTGAAATTTTAGGTGTGTGTTATTCTTATCAAAGCGTACCTAATAAAAATATTAAAAAAATTATTCGTGAAAACAAAATAACCAAAATACTCCCTGAAACTTTTCGGGAGTATTTTAGTCAATTTATTTCACATAAAATATTTTTTTTATATGTTTCGAATATTCATCTATTTTTTATGAACACGCGTCTAAAATTTTAAGTGATTTGAATTTATAGAAAAAAAACTAAAATTCAAATACTACTTGACATCTGTGATCGTCAGATCGGTCCAAAATCAATCTGGAACGTTGAGCTCATATGTTCACTGGGCTAATCTCATCTTTTCCCATAAATAACATTTGATGTAAAAAGATTTAGAGTTGTTCGGACTACCTCTTTTGTTCTATAAATAGTGCCCTGATTTACAAAATTCTATCTCATAACAAATATTGTTTTGCAGATCATTTCTTTCTTTCTAGCCACTGCAGTGGGAGTGGGTTTTGGAGTAACTGTTGAATTGAAGAAACTCTTAAATGATTTCGTCGAGGCCTTTTCATTAGGGGGGGAAGGTGGTGATTCGAAGCTAAATAAGTTCTTCAATGTAGCTCATGTCACCACTGGCTTTCTTTTCTTGGGTTTGATTTGCATGGTCATTTTATCCATTCTTTCTTCATTCAATCTTGCCAAGAGGAGTGGAGGTTGATTCTTTGGTTGAGATAAGGAAGCCCAAGTTTTGATTCATATTTGTTCAAATCAAATTCAGCCTTTCTATGACATGTATTTGGTTTTGGAGTCATTCAATGATCATACAAAATGATAACATCTTGACCTTCTCCTTTTTAGCAAATGTTGAAGCCTGTGTTGTCATGAAACTACTCTTTTTATCTCTCGAACTTTCTATTTTTTCTCTTTTGGCTTTTTTTTTTTTTTTTTTAGGTAAGTCAATGGGGATGACGAGCTCCTACCCATTTTTGAAATATATGTCATAGAAAAGCTGAAAGTTCAAAAGAAATTTTGTCGAACTTTGTGACACACCCAAGCTATCAGATTTCACATCGGATGGCTATAAATAATTGTGACCTCCTATATCAAAGGTAAATGGTCTCATTGTATACAATCCTTTTTATTTTTTAAGTTATATATGAGTGAAATGAAACTCAAAAACTCTTAATAATAAAGAGGATGATTTGACATATTTAATGATTATGTAAGATGACCCTTTAATAGATATTCTCCCCACAAATTTAAAGCTTCTCATTTTATTTTTTCCAAACGAAAAACATCTATTTACAAGAGTTTTTTATTTTTGGTAATTTTATGGGAAGACAGGCCCCTACTCATTGTTTCAAATAGTTTAGAAGCTAGTTTTTTTTTTTAAAGTGTTAGTGGGGTAGTGCCACTAAGAATAGAATCCACAATATAGTGACTAGGGTGTGGGGGTACTACCACCGTAACCCAACTCTATTCCTAAAAAAACTAAAAAAATAAAAAAATAAAAATAAAAATAAAAATTTGTACTAGTTGACGTTTAACTAAAAGTAGACCATATATCGAAAGACCTTAAGGGATTAGATATGTGGCAAGGAGCTATTTAAATTTCAAAGATTTTGATTTGGATATACATGATTCCGAAATAGAGAAAGAGAAGTGTTTTTGAAAATAAGGTCTTGCATGAGGATAGGATAAAAAATAATAGTGATTACCATGATAAATTGGTAGCTAGTTTGGGAGGAATGTTGAGGCGTCTGAGGCATGATAAGCAAATTTAACATGAAAGATTGTTAGGAAGACAGATGGGACGTAGAAGGCCATCTTTCTTTTTTTGGTTTTGTTTAGGGAAATCAGTGGAGAAGACAGGTCCCTACCCGTTTTTTCATATAGATTAGGGAGTTAGTTTTTTTTAAGGTGTCAATGCGATAAAAATCAGAAAATGGCAACTAGGTATGGGGTACTACCGCCACAACTTAGCCCATTTCCTAAGCCCTCCCTTCATAGGTAATTAAAATAAACTTTGATGGTAGTTTGTTTGGTAATGCAGAACCTACAGGGGTAAGGTAGTATGGTAAACGGTCATAATGGGTTTGTTTTGGTGAGATATTATGACCCATATGGGGTGTGATGCTAATTTACAGTTTCTACTTAAAAGGCTACACATTTTAGTGAAAAATTGTTTAGGGAATATAGTGGAAATGGAAGGTCATTCTTTGAATGTGATCAATTAGTGTAGAATAGTAGCAGGTGCAGTAGCTTTGAACTCTATTTGTTTTTAGATGTTGATATGTGTGGGGGGTTTAATGTTTCATTTGCACATGTTTATCGGAAGCTAAAACGAAGAGCAAATGGCCTAGCTAAATAGGGTGTTGGGAAATGAGAATTGATGGTGCTTGTTTGAGTTGTTTGTGATGTGTAATTAGCTTTTGAAATCAACAAAATTCTAGTAACTTCTATCCCCCAAAAAAATGGATTTATTAAATAGGAGGATTTAACACATTTGATAATTTTGTGAGGTAATTTCATCTTTAATTTTCTGACAACGTAAAATATATCATTTTCTCTTTTTTAAATAAATAAACGCATTTACATGAGCATTCTTTATTACCGATTCTGAAAATATTAGGCTACATTCAAGAGTGCAAAAAGTATTTAACTAAAAACGGACCACATATTAAGACTTCAAAAGATTAGACATGAGGAAGGAGCTATTTAAATTTGAAAGAATTTGATTTGGATAGTCCATAACGCGGGGTTCAAAAGAAAATCTCCTACTTTGAATAAACTCCACTCTGATTCTTGCATTAAAAAGCAGTTTTTCAATTAGTTACGAAATCTTCATGACTTTAGCATCAATTCAAATTCTAATTTGGAATCTTCATATAATACACTGCATGATTCACGTGACTGTGGAATCTCTCTTTCAATTATAACTTTGGAATTACTAGGGTTTTGAAAAACATCGATGCAGATCGGATCCAGATCAGGAATCTGTGGGGCTTGATCCGATTCCCACTATATACCATGAACCGGTTAGTTGATAAGGGTTTTTTTTACTAAACCAACCGGTTTTGTCATAAACTAAGCAATCCGACTTCACCCTTTTTGTTATTTTTCTAATTTTTTATTTTTTTCTCAATTTTTTAAAACTTTTGACCCAGTTCTCTTTGCCAGATTGTCGATCGGAGTCATCGATCCATTAAAAAGGGGATTGGCAATCCAGGTCACTAAATGGGAATCACATAGCACCATGATTTGCGTGACGTACACTTTGAAAATCGTAATTTAATATCACATGCTTTTGTTGTGGTATCGCATGTTTTTTATATGGCAAACCTATTCATTCGTATAGTTCTAGCATGGTAATGGTTGTCGCTGTAAATAACAGACCGATAGAAAACAGAAACCCACTTTATCTGTCAAAAAAAGAAAAAAAAAAAAACAGAAACCCAACTTATAAAAGATATAGGAAAAACCGAGGTTATAGAAATGGTAACTCAACTAAGTAAAGAGCAAAATAAACTAAAACCTCCTCATCAAAAGTAAATTTTATGATAAAATAAAAAAAAGAGGGAAAGTAAATTTTATGACAAAATAAGAGAGAATGGGATGTTGGTGGGATGTTGGAGGTGATTGATGGAGCAATCAAGAATTTTTATTTTTTATTATAAATGAAATTTTTTAAAATATTTTACAATTAATAAAAAAATATTACATTTTGTATTATTAGGATCAGTGTTCAGAAAATCGATTTGGTCTAGTTAAACATTGGTAGAGAATAGTTATTCGGATAAGTCCGGTTTTTTGGGGCGTGATGTCAAATAACCTGTGTCATAAGGGGTATTTTTGTCAGTATTCCTTACTATCAGGAGGGATATTTTCGTCACTAAAACCAAGCATTTTTAGTGGAAGCTCTTAAAAAGGTTTGGTTAGAGAGAAACGTATGGGTGAGTAAAGGAGAGTCACTATTATGAGGGAGATTTTTTTTCACTAAAACCAATCATTTTTAGTGGAAACCCTTAAAAAGGTTTAGATAGAGAGAAACGAGTGGGTGAGTGAAGGAGAGAAGGAACTTCTAGAGATAAAAGCTTAGGGGTGGAAATTAGGGGTTTTGCAACTAACTCTACCACCACCATTGAAGCTTGGGTCACCATTTCTTCACATCAGTGAAAGGAAGAAAGGAGTCAATGATTTTGTGGTAAGAAGTTATTTTATTTTAGATTGAAATTGTATGAGGTAAGTTTACATAACCCCAATCTTGTAAGTTTTCTTGTTGATAATGAATGGACATAGGTCATCTTTGCCATCTTAATCGTGGACATAGGCCATCTTGGGTGAAATGAGTGTTCCTCTTTACTTTCATTTGCTACTTTTATTTGTGTTGTGATTTGAAGATTTCCCATATTATTTGTTTTATTGTTTTTATATTTGTTCCAATTATATTGTACTTGTTATTGCATCGTATCTTAGGCATGTCATTTGAATGTCGAAATCATTCTGGTATAGTGCTCACCACATCTAGTGGGATTTGAGATATCCGGACTTACTCAAAATGAGTGATTGGGTTATCCCGATTTTACAATACATGTAAGTTGGCCGATTTCATGTCATTTTTAAAGAAAAGGAAATAACAAATTAAAATCATTAGATAAGGGGTGTCATGTTAAAAGAAATTGAAATAACAAAATAAAATAACCTATATATATATATAAAAGGTGGTAAGTAAGGGGTATGGGAAATCCTCCAGGTATCAAATCCACTTCCATACCTCCACACGTAATCGGAAATGCATGTATGATATATGGAAAAATATTGAGTTTCTTTAAATAAATGGAAAGAAATAAAGTTTCTATGAATAGAAAGAAATTGGGAAAATGAGATTTGTTTAAATGAATGGAATGCTTGTATGATTTGTTTAAATAAATGGAAACAAACTGAGTTTCTATTTAGTTTAACTAAATAGAAAGAAATTGAATTTCTATAAATGGAAAGAAATTGGGAAAGTGATTCTTTGATTTATTCAAGGCTGCGGTTTGTATAGAGCCTAGGCTCTGAACTATCAAATTAGAGCCTACCTTCAAATAGTTTTGAGAAATGTGGTTTCAATATTGGAAATCTATGTGATAGCCTCAAAACGTATTTCCAGCTTTATTTATAAAGTTTAAAGTTTAAAAAATAGTGTAGATCGACAGATCTATGAGAACTTGAAAATCTTGAAAATTGATGGTCCAAAAATGTATTACAAAATACACTGTTTTCAAAATTTGGAATCTATTTTTCTCTCATGTCCATGCATCTTGATGTCAAGATGATCGGTTTGAAGATATCTGGGCATCAAAACAACCTTTTCTAGAGAAAATTTTGTGGTAGGCTCTTATTTGATTATGAGAGCATCGGCTCCATATAAACTTCTCCCTTTATTCAAATACATTGAAAGAATTTGAGAAAAAAATTAAGTAATTTTTTGTCCTACGATTTGCTTTTGTTTGATATTCATTCTAAAATACTCAGCACTTAAAAAAAAAAGTAGGAAAATTGCAAAAAAAAAAAAAAAAAGCCAAGACTGCACTTTCTATGCAACTTACCCCTAACCTAACTTTTTTTCTCCAAAATACATTTTATATACAAATACCCCCAACCAAATAAAAAATAAAAAAAAAATGGCTAAACTACCTTCTCTTACTTTTACCTTACCCACACCTCTCTATCCTCGTTCCCAACAAAATAGGCACTCTTGCACTGTGTAAGTGCGGTCCAGCAGTCCAGCAGTAGGGCTCCGACATTGTGTAAAGTGTGGTCCGGCAGTAGGGCTCTAATACTATGTACAGTGCGGTAGGGTTCCGGCACTGTATAAAATGCAATCCAACCAGTGTTTAAAAAAACGCCGAGTCGAATCGGACTCGCCCGGTTCGACTCGGGAATCGCCATGGACGGATCGAATCGGTAAAAAAATCGGGAATCGTCCGGTTCTAGAGAACCGGACGATTCTGTACGGTGACTCGTCGATTCACTGTACATAATCGGCGAATCCCGTACGGTTTGCCTTTTTTTTTTTTTTTTTTTTTTTTTTTTTTTTTTTTTTTTTTTTTTTTTTTTTTTTGTAATCCATGATCGAATTGGTTTTTTTTTTTTTTTTTGTAATCTATGACCGAATTTTTTGTTTTTTGTTTTTTTTTTGTAACCCATGATAGAATTTTTTGTAATCCATGATCGAATTTTTTGTAATCCATGATCGAAATGTTTGTTTTTTTTTTCTTGTAATCCATGATCGAATTTTTTGTTTTTTTTTTTTTTTTTGTAAACCCATGATAGAATTTTTTGTAATCCATGATCGAATGTTTTGTAATCCATGATAATGTTTGTTTTTTTTTGTAATCCATGATCGAAATGTTTGTTTTTTTTTTTGTAATCCATGATCGAATTTTTTGTTTTTTGTTTTTTTTGTAACCCATGATAGCGTTTTTTGTAATCCATGATTGAATTTTTTGTAATCCATGATCGAATTGTTTTTTTCTTTTTTTGTAATCCACGATCGAATTTTTTGCTTTTTTTTGTTTGTTTTTTTTTGTAATCCATGATCGAATTTTATGTAATCCATGGTCGAATTTTATGTAATCCATGATCGAATTTTTTGTAATCCATGATTGAATTTTTTGAAAATTTGTGATTTTTTTTTTTTAATCCATGATCGAATTTTTTTTTGTAATCCATGATAGAATTTTTTGAAAATTTGTGATTTTTTTTTTTTAGTTCATGATCGAATTTTTTTGTAATCCATGATGGAATTTTTCGAAAATTTGTGATTTTATTTTTTTTAATCCATGATCGATTTTTTTGAAAATTTGTTAATTTTTTTTTTAATCCATATTATTCAAAGAGAAAATGAGAGAGATGATGATTCTGAGGCCACCCTATCCCAGCCATATTATTCACATATCGAGTCCCAACAGCAACAGTGTAGGGATGAGCATGACAGTGCAGTTGAGCATGAAGGATGGATAATCTTCGGGGATTTTAGATTGGGAACACAACAAACACTAACACTCAGGGATTTGGGAATAGTCAGACGCCTGCTAATATCGATGATTCGTTTTTAGATCGAATCAATGAATTGTTAAACGAATTCAATCAATAGCACCAGCGTGACCAAGAAGAACAATAACGTCGTCTGTCATTTTATTTTTAGATCATATGTTACTAATTTTATACTTTATTGTCGTCCATGTATGTTGATATACTTATTCCATGATAATTCTATGTTTATCCTTTTGTGTGATGTAAATTAAATGCTGAATGGCGGTTCATGCAGGGAAAGAACATATCAATATTCGCATATTCATTCAAAAACATGAAAATTCTTAATAGAGTGCCCTCATTTCTTATTGAATTTCTAAAAAACAATATTTATAATGAATTTTAATAATTTTTTGGGATTTTTTTTAAGCTTCATTCTGACCGATTCACCCGATTCTCGATCCGGATCGTCGATTCGCCGATCCGGATTGGTTTTTTGGGAGCCCAATCCCGGTCACCGATCCGTTTTTTAAACCATTGAGTCCAACAATAGGGCTCCAGCACTGTGTAAAGTGCGATCTGGCAGTAGGGCTCCGGCAGTATGTAAAGTGAGCTTCGACAGTTGCAAGGACGGTGTGACAGTAGATGTTATTGGATTCCAAGGGCTCCAGCACTATGTAAAGTGCGGTCCGACAGTATTCAGTTTCAATCCGGTAGTTGTCTTAGGGCGGTTCGGCACTTGTGCTCTCCGACAATGTGATGGTGCGCTCCGGCAATGTGTTATTGGGTCCAAAACTCAACATGAAATCTGGCCAAAATGATTTTTATGTACGGGAAAGGTATTTCCGTCTTAAAAAAAATGAACTTTTTTCTTGGGGGGAATTTTCATAGAAAGTTTGTTTAAGTTACATAGAAAGTGTGGTCTTGAGGTTTTTTGTAATTTTTCCTAAAAATATCCGCCAATATTACAATTGAAATTATGAACAATTGAAAAAAAAAATGTACCTTAAGAGGAAAATGTTCTTAGTTTTTGCTTTAGCCTAAAACGTTAGACTTTGTCTTCAACCTTAAAGCCATACATTTGCTTTTTATGTTTCTGGCCATTCAATAAATGGAAAGCTGATTTGGCCAAAAAAAAGATTAAAGGGGTAATCTCAATCTTATTGACTTAGAGAAAGGATTTTTCTCAAAGATTATATATGGTCATCTTAAGCCTGACTATGAGTTATGATGGTCTATTAAGGCCATATAGAATTTATGGTCATCATAAGCCTGCTGCTATTACTATACTCATCACCCCATTAAGGAGTTCACAAGTGATGGGAAGAGTCAGTGTAGGCTCTGCTTTCTCTCCAAAAATCTTATATTTGATCTTTGTTCCAATATTTATATAAAATGTTAACTTTATATGGTAGAAGTAAGGAAACTTGGGAATGTAGCCATACATCATTCATCTTTGGTCCAAGAATGTGACAATTATTTGTAGTCATTGTATGTGAAACTTGAGGATTGGGAATGTGCTATTGACTATACTCAAAGTTTAAAAAGATGCTCTTGAATTTTGTAACACTCCCTCTCAACTCGTCATTTTCTATATGATGGACGGTTAAGCGTGAGTCTTTTTACCATTGAATCCAGCAGCCCTATTTCCTATTGAAGAACCAAGGTGATTTGTGAGCTCCTTTAGTTATACTAAAGGTAAATGGTCTTATCATAATTAATTTTAACCATTGGATGTGAAATTCAATATTTACATTTATTGCATTGATCAGGCTCAAAGTTCAAAAAAAAATTCTTGAACTTTATGACACTTACAAGCTATCAAATTTCACGTCGCATAGTTATAAGTAATTGTTACCTTCTTGTATAAAAGGCAAATGATCTTATTGTATACAATACCATTTTTCAAATGATATAGGATGTGATTTTGATGAGTCAAGAGACGCAACTACTAAATAGTGCCCCCAAGCATCTTCAACATCCATTTGATATTCAATAATAATTGAAAAAACTTTATATAGAACCGAGGCTCTAAACAATCAAATTAGAGCCCACTCAAAAAATTCGCTCAAAAAAACTGTTTTGATGACCAAATACCTTCAAATTGATTATCTCGATTCCATCCATCTCCTTGTATGTGCCATGAAAGGTCATTTGAACGACCTCCTGTTATAGGTCTTTGTCTGTCTCTTTTGAAAGGAGTTTATAGACGATGCTCAAAGTAGCGAGTGTCTTAAACATGGTAGACTCCACAATCTCGAAAAATATTAAAAAATAAAAAATATATATAATTTATATATGAAATTCAAGGAGAATTAAAGAAAATATTAGATAAGTTTAAAAAAAAATAAATACCAAATGAGCTTTATAGAACCGGTTCGGTTCGACCATTTCTTGGTCCAGAACAGCAATTTATGATAGGGATTGCCTAGTGTTTTAAAACCCGTAGATCCAAATTGGGAATCTTCAATTTGGATCGGGGATTAGCCTTGACCGAACTGATTCTAGGAAGGTCCCGGACCGAGTCGCCCCAAAATGGCCTTCCATTTTTTTAAAGTTTTTTTAATTTTTTTAAAAAGTTTATCTAGTATCTTTTTAGGTCCCCCTAGACCCCAATCACATTATTTTATTTTTTGTTTTTGATATTTTCTAGATCACCAATTCGGACGGATCCAAAATGCCGATCTAGTGATCCAATAGGGATATGGGGGATCCAACCCAACTATTTTGGGTTTTGAAACACTAAGATCGTCATATTTAAGACATTAGCCTCATATGATGCAATTATATACTATGATACCATTTATTTTATTAAAAAGAGGCCACAACTTCTAGTAGCCATTAGATGTCAAATTGGATAGCTTACGGTGTGTCATGAGGTTCGAGAAATTTCTTTTTGAATTTTGATTCTACCCAATAACATTCTTACAGTCATTCTATTTGAAATCTGACAGATAAAATTGATTGTGACCTCCTTGTACCAAAAGCAAATGGCCCTTGAATGTACTTTTTCAAAGCATCCGATATCATACATTCTCCATGTTTTGGGGCCGGGAAACATATTTCTATGTAATGCTTTTATGTTAAGATAACTATTTTATCTTTTATTTCTTCCATCTTTTTTATAGTGAAGATTCATAATCATTAATAGTAAATTCCATTAATAAAAACAGCCAAGCTCCATAAGTACTCCAGTGGATTGGTGCGAATGTGCCCTTTCGGTAAATGTATGTTGATTACTTTATCGGAACCCAAAAGACACAATGTCATTGTGAACCATGCGTGATTTGGTGGGTGTTACTTTCCTGGAACCCAAAGGGTTACCGCATCACTGTTGCGTCCAATTTGTGCACCGTACTAACCGTTGAGATTTCAACAGCCGCACTCCTGACTTTTAAGATCATATGTGAAAGTGAAAAGGGTATTTTACCTCTCTATATATATGTCTATGAACATTTTCCCTCCTATTTAAGCTACATGGAACCCATATAAATTTCAAAAAGTGCTCTTTTAGACTACTTTCTGTCTCTAGAAATTAAGCAACGCTAGTACTCTAGAACTTGTAATGCTTGTGCATTTGCATTGGCAAGTTGTTTTCCTCGATACTATGCTCTTATATATCTCTGGGACAAATTTGCTTGATAGAAACTTAAATGTACATTTATTCATACCAATATGGGGCAAACATTGTCTCGTGAAAATGATATAACGTGCCAAGGATCAAAGAGATTAAAATAACTTTTGTTTTCTATATCTTTATTTTTTTTTTGCCCTGTTTCACCCTCCAATTCTAATAATTCAAGAAAATATTTTGGGTGAAACATGGAGTCAAACAATCAATGATAGCAACAAAAACTACTATTTTTGTTGACCACTCTCAAAGTCGCATATGTTTTCACTGAACATATGCAGGTGGTAATCACAAGTCGAGGGCAGAACAAGCACAACAACAAGAGGAGCAGTCCAAACTTCATTGGATGTGGATAGATGATGGCTTCATATGCGAAGGACACATTCTCAACACTCACTGACCACATCTTGAATATGTACAAATCTTTGTCTACCGCAAAAGAAGTATGGAACGAGTTGGAGATCAAATACAAAACTAAGTAACCAAAGGTTTTTTATTTCCAATTATCTTGACTTTAAATCTATAGTCAATCAAGTATATGAGTTACAACTTATCATAAATGAATTTAAAAGCTGCATAGTGGAGTTGAGTGAGGCTTTCCAAGTGAGAGCCATCATTCATAAATTATCCCCATCATGGAGAGAGTGTCAAGAGAAAATGAAACATAAAAAAGTTGATGTTGATCATATTCACCTTCAACACTCTCTTCGGATTGAGGAAGAGATTAGGCTTCGGGAAATGAAAGAAGTGGCTATGGAAAATAAGTTGACAAGGCCTTCAGTCCAAGGCAAACCTTAGCATAAGTATAAGGACAAAGCTCAAGACAAAAAATCTTTTTTTCCCAAACAGAAAAAAGACATTTCTAAAGATAAAAAAGTCTAAAAAGAAGATATTTGTTACCTATGTGGGAAATCAAGATACTACTTTAAAGAGTGTCGACACCGGAAGAGGTGTACAAGGTCCTTAAACTAAGTAAACTTAACCACCAAAGAAGAAAAATTTGTGGCTATGATCATTGAAGTCAATCTTATTGAAAATGATTCCAATTGGTGGGTAGACACAGGTGCTACCATTTATGTTTATAGCAACCGGGAATATTTCAAGACCTATGAGCTGGTGAAGTACGAGATCTCAGTCTAATTTAGAACCCAAGCCTTAGCAAGTATACTTGGCAATGATGCTTGGTAAAAGCACAGTGAACCTGAAATTTAGTTTGGGAAAGGTTCTCACTTTGAATATGTTTTATGTGCTTGATATGAGGAGAACCTGGTATCAAAATATTTTCTTAACAAACAAGCTTTCCGGATGGTCATTGAATATGATAAGGTCATTTTGACCAAGAGAGTTGTCTTTGTTGGCTAAAGGTACACATGTAATGGGATGTTCAAACGCGATTTGAGTAATGAAATGATGAACTCTTCCACTTATCATGTGAGTGTTTTTAATTTGTGATATGCTATAGATTCTGTAACTTGAATTTTGCTTCAATTAGAAATATTTTTAAATTTGGTTTAATCTTTAAATGTGGTGATGCATCCAATGATAAATGTGAAACCTATATTCGAGCCAAAATAACAACAGTCTTTTCATTCAGTGGAGAGGAATACTGAGTTATTAGAACTTGTATATAACGACATTTGTGACATAAATAATATCCTAATGAGAGGAATGACCAGGGTGGGGAATACATAAAGTCGAAGTTGAAATTAAAATTAAAACTGCGAGGAATAACCAAGGTGGGGAGTATTTATCAAATGAGTTTTCTTCTTTTTGCGAAAATAATTCCTTCTCTTAAAAAAAAAAAAAAAAATGAGTTTTGTGAAGTTTGTTGAAAATCATGCCTTTTAAAGAGATTTTTGAAAAATCAGAGTATTTAGGGGAAAAAAACTCTCCAAAAAAAAGCAGAGAGAGAGAGAGTATTTATACAAAAACCGCTTTAGAAAGGATATTGCTTAACTATGAACATGATCAATGGGCCAATGTTCACAATCGTCATGTATAGGTTCGTCCATTCATTGAATGCTAGACTTTGCAGGAAAACATGTCTTTCCTGCGCCATACTACAAAAACATAAGGATAAAGTGATAAGAACACCTGAGGCATCAGATATGACAAAATCAACTCTGATTAAAATTAGGAAAAATATCTCTATATCTTTATTTTTAGGCTTCATTTCACAATAAACCCAAAGTTTTAAAAGATATCTTGGAACATAAAAATTGTAGATTTTATTTATTCTAACCCCTTTAACTAATTTACACCTATTTTTTCAAGCCAAACAAATCTTAAAAGACATGTCTTTTCTAAAAGTTATCTGCCCAAACTTCTAAAGAAAGAAAATGGCTTCATGGAAGTGAGAGGTTACTAGGAGGAGGGAAAAATGTGTTTGGAGAAACACGGGAAGAAAAAGAGTAAGAGACACATGAAAAGAGAAAAATAAAGAAGTTTCGAGTATATAAATGAAGAGAGAGAAATATGTGGGTTTAAAAAGAACATGTCTTTCTCACATTTGTTTATATTAAAAAATAAGTTTAAAGTGACTAGAGGGTTAAAAGATATCTTTCGAAACATTGGATTTATCAAAAAAATGAAACTTAAAAATAAAAGATATAAAAATATTTTCCCTTAAAATTACACTAATGTATATCCACATCTCCACATCACCCAACAAATAGGTACATCCAGTGTTTTAAAAAACGCCGAGTCGAACCGGACTCGCCCGGTTCGACTCGAAAATCGTGAAAAAGGAACCGGATCGCCCAAAAATTGGAAATCGTCCGGTTCTAGAGAGAACAGGACGATTCTGTACAGTGAATCGCCGATTCACTGTACGGAATCGGCGAGTCCGAACAGTGAATCGGCGATTCCGTACGGTTTTTTTTTTTTTTTTTTTTTTTTTGTAATCCATGATAGATTTTTTTGTAATACTTGATCGATTTTTTTGTAATCCATGATCGAATTGTTTTTGTTTTTTTGTAATCCATGATCGAATTTTTTGGTTTTTTGTAACCCATAATAGAATTTTTTGTAATCCATGATCGAAATGTTTGTTTTCTTTTCTTGTAATCCATGATCGATTTTTTTGTTTTTTTTTTTTTTTTTGTAACCCATGATAGAATTTTTTGTAATCCATGATCGAATGTTTTGTAATACATGATCGAAATGTTTGTTTTTTTTTTGTAATCCATGATCGAAATGTTTGTTTGTTTTTTTTTAATCCATGATTGATTTTTTTGTTTTTTGCTTTTTTTGTAACCCATGATAGAGTTTTTTGTAATCCATGATTGAATTTTTTGTAATCCATGATCGAACTATTTTTTTCTTTTTTTGTAATCCACGATTGAATTTTTTGTTTTTTTTTGTTTGTTTTTTTTTGTAATCCATGATTTTATGTAATCCATGATCGAATTTTTTGTAATCCATGATTGAATTTTTTGAAAATTTGTCATTTTTTTTGTTTAATCCATGATCGAATTTTTTTTTGTAATCCATTATAGAATTTTTTGAAAATTTGTGATTTTTTTTTTAATCCATGATCGATTTTTTTGAAAATTTGTTTTTTTTTTTTTTTAATCCATATTATTCAAAGAGAAAACGAGAGAGATGATGATTCTGAGGCCACCCTATCCCAGCCATATTATTCACATATCGAGTCCCAACAGCAACAGTGTAGGGATGAGCACGAAATACTGTAAATTAAATGCTGAATGGCGGTTCATGCAGGGAAAGAACATATCAATATTCGCATATTCATTCAAAAACATGAAAATTCTTAATGGAGTACCCTCATTTTTTATTGAATTCCTAAAAACCAATATTTATAATGAATTTTAATAATTTTTTCGAATTTTTTTTAAACTTTATTCTGATCGATTCACTCGATTCCCGATCCGGATCGCCGATTCGCCGATCCGGATCGGTTTTTTGGAAGCCCGATCCGGGCCACCGATCCTTTTTTTAAACCATTGGGTACATCTATTAAAGCCTTTTACACTACAGAACGTCACAACAGAATGATCTAAAAGGTCTAAGACCATGTAGAAGGGATCCACATTGAATCGGCATCCCTAATCAATCCAACAAATGCCTTCTCAGCTGCACCAAACCTGCCTCTACTTAAATCAATCACCATATGAGCTCCTACAAGTAATTTTAAATAAACCATCGGGTCCAATGGAGCCCCTCCAACTTAAAAAAAAACAATTATTTAACCCCCTTCCTATTTTTTTCGAATTATAATATTTATCTCAAAAAAAATCAGAGGTAGACACAAAAGGACATTAATCAGAAGTAACTTTTTTCGAATTATAATATTTATCTCAAAAAAGATAAGAGGTAGACGCAAAAAAACATTAATCGAAAGTAGTGAAGAAAGATATGAAGACTTATGACCTCACTGAAAACATAATCCTTGATAGATCAGAATGACAGACTTTTTTTTTCTTTTTTTTAATAACCACATCATCCAAATAGAATTTCAAGTGCCACATTTAAACTACTTGTGAGGTTCACATAATGGATGAGAGAGAAAGAATGGGGTTGCGAAAAAACAAGAGATGGGGTTCAATGGAGGTTGAAAGAGGGAGAGAGTGCAAAGGGTCCATAGGTGATCAAGAGAGAAAGAGGAGTAGCTTTTCAGGGGTGTGAATGATAGGGTCATTAAAAGAAAGAAAAAAGATAAATATTGAAATTTGGTCAATGAAAAAGATAATAAGACGGTTAAATGTCCTTTTGTTTTGACTTAAAGGGGATCCATGATCCCATGGTTTATATCAAATTACAATAATAAAGGTCGGGGTATACCTCTTGTTTCCATAGAAATACATGGGTGCATCGCCTGTATCCTTACCAATGGTTTAAAAAACGGATCGGTGTCCCAGTTCGAGTACCCCAAAAACCCATCGGATCGGTAAATTGGTGAGAATCGGTTGAATTGGTTGGATTCAACCTTACAAAAGTCCAAAAAAATTATCGAAAATCATTATAAATGTTGGTTTTTAGGAACCCATTATGAAATGGGAGCACTACATTAATAACTTTCTTTTTTTTACATCAATATGCGAATATAGAGATGTTCTTTCCATGTATGAACTATTGTTAACCATTAAATTTATATCACCCAAAAAGAGAAGCACAGAAATATCATGGAAGAAATATATAATCATGCATGGACTGCAATAAAGCTTACAATTAATCAAATAAGACCTACTACAAAAATGAAAGACGAGACTGTCAAAGTTCATTGTCGATAAATTAGCAACCATATAATTTCATCATATATGATTATTAAAGCAGCGACATAAGCATAATGAAATCAATAGCAAAAATTTACATGTCCAAGCAAGAGTTCAGCTAAAGCACAACCAGTTGACCAAATAATTAGTGGCTCTAAATATCAATTCCGAAGCTCTATAATATCTAGAACGAATATATGATATATTGGCTCCGCCTTCGCCTATCAATCAGAATATATAAATCATGAAAACCAAAAACATGAGTTTTTGCAGTTATAAGGAAATTTGATTCTACAAGAAGCAAAACCCACCAAAACATTTACACTTCCAAAGTCACAAAGCTTGAGCTAGTGGTATGAAAGCTGACCTGTAAACAAGAATGTCACTAAGCGAGACAAGGAAACTGTGATAAAATGAAAAAGTAAAAACAACAACATTGCAAAAATAAATAAATCAATCAATAATAAAAATGACAAAACAACAAATTCCTAAAGATTATACACGTGCAATTCAAACAGTTTTACTTGACAAGTAAATGTGGAAGTAAAGGATTTCTTTTAAAAACAAAAAAACTATATGCTTGCAAATAATCAAGTAAAACTAATTTCGCTTGAGATTCTTCATTAGGCTCTTCGACATTTAAAATATTAAAATTCTCATGAACAAAATACAGCTAAATACTAATAATATCTGTGTATACAAGTTTGTTACTGCCAGTATGGCAATTTGTGAATGCAAGGACTCCCAATAGCAAAAAAAAAAATAGGATAAAAGGCATACTAAAAAAAAAAAATTGTAAAATTAAAATTTTTTTATCAAATCGATGGAGAAAAGGGGAAGAACACGAGCTCCAAAATAAAAAAAGCTTAAAATTAAAATATAAAACAACAAATCACAGTACTTGATTTTGATGAAAGTTTGTTCTACCATGATCATTCAGCAAAAAAAACGGATCAAATTGATGAAGAACAGCCACAAAAATCTAGTTTTGGTATAAAACACTAATCCGCTAAAAAAAACCCAAATTTCAAAAAAACAAATCACAATCCAACCTTTTTTTGGGTCCAATCCAACCCCAATCAATGTTTTATGGACCTAAAAAGTGATTCCCCTCCATTATTCATCAAAAAACAACAAATGTTGATGAACTTTGATGAATTCTTTGCTAAAAAAGGGGAAGAACACAAGCTCAAAAAAACAAATCGTAAAATTAAAATACAAAACAACAAATCATCATACCTGATTTTGATAAAAGCTTGTACTACCACGATCATTCAGCAAAAAAAACAGATCAAATTGCTTAAGAAAAGCCACAAAATTCGATTTCTGGCGGAAAACCCAAATCCGTTAAAAAATCTCCAAATTTCAGTCGATAGTCTCACAAAAATCGGTTTTTTGGGTTCGATCCAAGCCCAATAGATGTTTTATAGACTTAGAAACTTATTCCCTTTCATTATTGAGCAAAAAAGATGGATTTTTACTGTTTTTTGGTGGAAAAAAAAGCTAGATTTCTGTAAAAAGGCTGTAAACTCACGAGCTTTGGCGAGTCACCGTGTCGACACGGGTGTGTCACTGTAGCAAATCCGAAAGAATCGCCGGTTCCCCTCTAAGATCTCCTGGTTCCATGTTTTATGCTAGAATCGGCACGAGATCACCGATTCTCAGGTCGAATCGGCCGATTTCGTGCAGACTAGCCTAGTTTTCAATCCCTGATCCTTACTCAACGAGCTTCATTAGCAGCAACAGTTTCAAATCTCACACTGAACCCTTCACTTTAACTCCCCTGTATCCCTAAATTCAGATATCAGAAAATGATTTCATCAACCCCTTCAAACCACCCCAAAGATTCTAGTATTATGAACCATCAATACCTCCCAACATGTGGCTAATGGGGAGCACACAGAGAAATTTCTGATGCTCCACAAAGGAGCCACTGTCCACAAACAAAATTCCCATGGAGGACTTGCGAAACACTGACAGAAAAGTGCAGAGCTCATGGAGAAATTCCATTGACAAAGTCACACTGCTTTTGTGCATCAAATACAAATGTTAACCAGCAATCCTTGGTACTATGAGGGTTTTAGTTCTGAATTTGTCAACAGTATTTTCTACATGCCTACCAGGGATACTTCTTCTCAATATTCATACTACTTAGTTGGATTGTGCAAGGAGCTCTCAATACTACACACTCCAATCTCATTATATAAGTTGCTTGATCACACATTTAAAATTCCATTGCCCGTATCATAAACTCACTTGATATTTATCGTCACAGACACCACTGGCTTGTAACTCATATGAGTGTAGCCTCCCAACAACCATTGCTTTAGAACTGATGCACATAAGCATGTAACAATCAACCAGAAGAAATATAGTTTTTTGAAACTCATTTATTCTAAATGTCATTATTCCCCGACATATATATGATTCTATCTCAACTGGTTATGATTGTCACTTTTGAACGAAAAATGGGCACTTCTTGAAAGGGAATTGAATGGTTTTGTCAGTTTCCTCCACAATTTGATGCGGCCACCAAATAATCACACTTAAGATCCCGCATGTGTATAAGTGATGATTGCATAAATTATATCCCCAAACATTCAGTAATGTTAATCTAAGAAAATAACTGCATGCAAACAAAAAGAGAAAAAAGATGACAAATTGTCCTTTTCTACAGCAAAAAACAAGACTCACTATTCTCATTTATGAAGAAATACATAAAAATTTTATCCAAAAAGACAGCTAATTCAAACAGAAATTACAAGAGAAGAAGGAAAATGAATTGATTTAACAAAAAATTGTTTTCTAACCTCTAAAAAAAAAAAGATCAATATGTAATCATATAAAAAAATTCATTTCAGGCCAAGGAAGGACTCATTTTCATGTAAAACAGTGAAAACAGATAATTAAGTGATTGTCAGAAACATAAAAAACTGGCAAAGGGAAAAATAGGCATAAGCCAAAGGACAAGAACTATAAACTTCAATAGAGCTACATCCAGAAGAAGGTAAGTGCAGCCACCACTTTCAGGGGAAACTAATATTGCAAGCCAATGCAAAGAACACTGGTAGAAAATGCAAAATGTAGGAAAGAACCATAATACATCACATTTCTCAAGCCACCCTAAACAACTACATCTAAATGATCCAATATGGAGCTAAACTTTGCAGATGGAAGATTAAGTTGCCAACTTATTAACTATTTCCACTAGAAACATACACAGTTATTTGGGAAACAAATGGTTGTACATCTCAGTTCATGCTCTAAACTGGGGAAGGAGGGAGGACCACATCGGTTGACACATATGCAAGATGAGAACTGTTGATTCCATTTATTCTTTGATGCAAAAGGTATTTGTTTTCATAGGTAAGCTGGTTCAAACCCCACAATGGCATGTTTACAACTATGATACCTAACACCTGCCAATTGTGGTCACTGTATGTATGGTTGAAGGGAATTCTATCCATTTTAATAAAGAGAAGTGAATTTTAGTAAGCCTATAAATGAAAACATATACAAGCAACTTAACCGCTAATGCATTAACCTCCCATTTTAAAGAGACCGCATCAAAATATGAGAGAGAGAGAGAGAGCGGTGCTATGAATTTGTGTGAGTTAGCAATAATCCAAGAAGATGGTAGGGCTAACAGTAAAATCTCTTGCCCCTGGACACTTGGGAGTGTTTTTGACAAAGTAAGGGAGCTTAAAAACAGTATGCTTGTCCATTTCATATACAAATAGGGGCACTAACAGCAACGCTGCAGATTGGCCAAAGATGGAACTTTTTGAAGGTGATCAGCCAAAGATGGAGTTACTAAGGACATATTGTGATTATGATTTGATTTCTGTTCTCGTTTTCTGTTGAGCCCAGAGTTGAGAAGCTCAAACTTTTTAAATTAAAAGGTGATCACACAAACTTGTAAATCAAATTTGTTCAATGAAAGTTCAAGTTACCAATCAAATTAAGAAGATGATAGGCCTGCTCTCTTCAGCAAGAACAACAGCAGAGGAGATAGTGATTAAAAGATGCAAGAACGAAAAGGATAAGAATAATGATCATAAAACTTTACAATGTATGAAAAATATGCATAAAATCCGTACATGAAATTCACATGATTAGCCCCAATACAAGACAACAATCTGTAGACAGCCAAAATAAGATTGATGCATCAATGTGACACCACATATGGATATGTCATAACAAAAAATACAATCTACACAAATCCTTAAACACCAATTCAGTACTCACTGCTTAGTATTTTCTTTCTCCTTGTCAAACTGTAAAAGTTTACATTATCAATCCAAAGTTTTATTTATCAAATCAAGAAAAAAAAATACTCACTACTTAATATGTGTGAGATAGCCACCCCTTATCAGGCTCTCTAGCATCCATACAATGTGATAAGTAGGAAACTTTTCACCGAAAATATATAAGACTGCAAGGAGACAAGCTAAGCGAATTTACTGCATAAGCAGCAATAAAGATACATATATGGGGTAACACTAATGAAAGAAAATGTGGAGACCTTCCTCATAACATAGTTAAACATTTCCTAGCCCTAATAGGAATGGGAAAAAGAAAGCACCCTTGCATAACTTTTTTTATAACAACATTCACATCTGGTACGCAACAAATATGCCGTCAAGGAGAATTTTGGGAAACCATATTTCCCAAGGCTCTTTGCAGCATGCCCCACTCGACAATGAGTGATGCAAGGCACACAACATTACTTAATTACCAAATGATGCACAATAAGCGTAGCACTGAACAGCACACACAAGTAGGATTGGACCTGAAATATACTATCCAGAAACATCAATTAGCTCATTGCTTACCACATAAAAAATAAGACTAAAAATTCGAACTTTACGGCTAAACTGGAACCAAACTGAAGAATTTGAATAACTCACGCTCTAAGGTAATAGTGCGCAACTATTTTAATCAGTTTTACTCAATAAAAATAAATATCTAACTTGTTCTATTCCTATATATAGAACAAATTATGCCGGTTCTAAGCCCAAAAAAAGGAGGAGGGTTATGTTAGGTAGGCAGCGTAAAACTTTACCACATCTTTTCATGAATCCTAAACCTACGTTATAGGATCATGCTAAGGCATTCCCTGTAAGCAACACATTGTACTGGCACTCTAGTGCAGTAAGAAATGAACAAGGGTTAGCTAGGGAATTCCCTGGAAGCGACGCGTCGCAATGACGCCCAGTTGCGATGATAAGTAGGCAAGGCTTCCTGTGCCATTTTGGAAGACTGCAGGTAAAGAAGTTACTCTAAACTAATAGGATTCGTCTAGCCACATGGAATATAGGAACTTTAACAGGTGATAGCATGGAATTAATGGATATAATGAGACAAAGGAGAATTAACATACCTTGCCTACAGAAAACTAAGCGGGAAGAGGTAAAATCTAAAGAAATTAATATATATAAACTTTGTTATTGATGAAAGGATAATAATAGAAATGGCATAGGCATAATAGTAGACAAAAAACATAAAGGATAAAGTAGATGATGTCAAGAGAGTAGGTGATAGGTTCCTATTAATTAAACTTGCATTAGGGAAGGAGATTATTAATGTACTTGGTGCTTATTCGTCATGGGTAGGATATAAGATAGAAATAAAAACAATTCTAGGAAGACATGGATGGACTAGTCCAAAGAATACCAAATAGCGAGAGAACTTTTTTAGGAGGGGACTTAAATGGTCATGTGGGAAAAGATAGTACATAATATAAAAAGGCATATGACGGATATGGTTTTGGAGAAAGAAATGAGATGGATGGTCTAATGATGATGTTCTATTCCTACATCTCGTCAGTGTTAGCACACACACCACATTTTTCTTTTGAAATTTAGTCACAAATTCGAATTTGATAGATGTTTCCGGTTTTCGGGGTGGGCTGGCAATGGTTCTAACCTTTGATTTTTTATGCACAAAATGACGCCCCTATAGGTCACCCAAACCAAACAACCTAAATATAAACTAGGCACTAGCCTCAAAAAACAAATTAATGGAAGCCACCCTGGACAAGTGGGCAACCAAGCGATCCAAACGAGCCTGTATTAGCCTAGGAATCTGCTTCCCAAAAAAAAAAAAAAAATGGAAACTTTTCCCCACCCCAACAAAAAAAAGTTTTTTTTTTTCCCTTAGAAACTGTTCACGATATATAATTGATATATTACCGGTATATAGAGCTGTTAACTGAGAAAACAGTTTCAATATCATGTTATAAAAAGTTGTTAATCTGTAAATCTGATCCAAGACCATGATGCTTCTATTGTCAACAGAAACCAACATTGAGTTTATAAATATAAAATGGATGATTCGGTCAAACATATTCACCCTATATGCTAATCTATCAAAAACAATAAAACAGATAGAAAGGTGCTTAACCGCAACAATGTTAGTGTGATAATCCGAGTATCATCTATCATCCTAGTATTCTCCTCGTAATTTCTCCCAAGAAAACAGAGTAGGCTTGCAAGGCAGCAAGCGATTGAAATAGTTACGTTGTCCTATGAGATTAGGAATCGCATTTACAGTACCCCTCACAATATCATAACTTAACAACTTTTCATGGGATGCCATTAATATAAATTTGTCCACGAGAGAAATTGATGGTAAAATTGGCCCATGAGCTGCTTCAATGTCACAAAGATTAAGGTATAGCAGTTGCTTCCACCCCTTTCCATCTTCTTCCTTTCGAACCCACAACCGCAAACTCGTGTGCGGGACCACCATGCAGAGAGCAAGGTGGCCCTCCCAATCCACTATCTTTTGAGTATCCCTTTTCAGCAGGAAATATGCAAGGAATCGGAAAGATGGTTAATTCCTCTTTCTCCATGTCAAATTCTATCAGATTGCCCTCATCCTCAGATTCGAAGTAGCAATATTGGCCAATGGAATGTGCGATCCAGTGGATGTCCCTCTCCAGTGAGAGGCTATGGACAGGGATGTTGTTGAGCCTTCTCCAATGAGAAGAAGATGAGTCGAAAATCATGTATTGAAATTCTGTAATTGGATCATAGGAAACTGACATGGCTGCTAAGATACTGAAACTGCAAGTTCGGGGCTCAAAGTAAAACCCATACCCGCGCACAAACAAGCCCTCAGGGCACAACACGAGTGTCTCCCTGCGAGTGGCGGGTTTGAGAATGTACAATGCATCATGGCTGTTGTTAGTGTTAGCAGCTGTGCCTGCTTGAAGCAGGTGGCACAATATGCCATGGGCGCAGCTACTTGGTATTATATACGACCGAGTGATCTCTAAACCACCACCCATTGGCCACTGTCCAAAGTGCAAAGGAACAAAGTATTCAGATCCCGAATCAGGATAGCACAAGGAGGTTGTCGGGAAGTTGGGGAGAGAGCATGGATTTGGGCAAAAGACTGAGATGAGAGAATAGAATTCCAATATTTAGAGACTCTCTTGAGGCTTAATATAGATTGTATGGGCAACATAGAGAAGATTTTCATAAGCACATCGCTTGGGAGAATGTCGAACAGAGAATCTGCATCAGCTGCTGCATTAGAGGAAGATTTCCCCCATCTTTTCCCCTCTCTTTTACGCAAGAGATTTGTTACAGAAAAATCAGAGAAGATTTTAGAGAGAGAAGCAATACCGTAACAAGAAGCTCTCCTACACCGAGAAATTACGCCACGATTCCATTTCTACTTCCCCTCTCCTCATCAGAGAACCATCCAACCAGAAGAAGAACAGCCATTTGTTGTGTGGTTGATGATGTAAACTCCATTTTGTAACCTCAGTTTTCATTAATAAAATTATAGGATATTCAATAAATAAAAAAACTATTTGCTTCCCCTTCACCCTCTTGGAGAGAGTGAGTTCAACACAAGCTCCGTGCTTTCCCTTATCTCCTCTGCATTCCTCCTTTCTTTCTGCATTTTACTCATTCTCCATCTACTATTCTTTCTTGTGTCACATCCATTCTCTCTCTCACCATGGCAGGCAGCTACGTAGACCTCACCACCCATCCTATCCACGCCGCCCACGGAGGCAATTTTAGACCCGACCCACTTGGAATTGAAAATCGATCAACTAAAGGACCCGCATTCTATGCTGCCAAGCCCGAGATACGGCCCTCTTAATAAACCTAGTTTTTGACTTCCCCTCTCCTAATAAGAACAAGAGCTATTTGTTGTTGTTGATGATGTAAATTCCATTTTGCAACCTCCGTTTTCATTAATAAGAGAGAAAATTACATAAATATCTATCATAGTTTCTTTATTGCCAAAATATCAAATAGTTTATTTTACTAATGGAATATTCGTTTTTTCATTTCCTAATGAAATATTGTTGAAAAAAAATTGTTTTACCTTTTTTTGGTTTTTGAACAACTGAAATCACTATAATTTCGATTTTTAAAAACCACAAATTTCGGTTTTTGAAAAAACCAAAAAAAGGTAAAACAATCTCTCACAAAAAGGCATTGCTCACCACATCTCAAAAAAACAATCTCTCACAAAAGGCATTGCTCACCACATTATTCTGCTTCTATGAACAAACAGAATCAAGCAACCCCAACGTCTGGATAAATAAGTTTTAGACGACTTAACCCAACATTTGTTTGGTAGTTTTCCGTTCTTTGGTCTCAGACGAAAAATCCCTAATGGCTAGGGTTAACTCTCATTGCTACCTCTTACAAAAGGATGGTTTCAATTTCCACAGTCAAACTCTGACGTGAAAGTGAATGATGAGTCCACATAAGGTTCAACCCTAACCCTAACCCTAACCCTAGATGATAAGTGCTAATTGGGGCTTTTGCCTGGTGAGGCCCAAAATATAGATATTTCTTTTTACAAGCGACCGCTATGTCGAGGAAAGGTCTTTCGAAGACTTCTGCTTCACATCCCTTGAATTGATTCACACCCGAAGATACTGTTTGGTTTGCGAGAAGCTACGTGTAGTTGAAACAAATGATTCTCTTGACCCACATAGTGAGTACCTTTTTTGTGAGAAAGTGTTTTTTTGAGACTTACGTAGGAGTAGCATTTAGAATCACATGCATAGAGCACACGGGACGTACAGAAGAGAACAAAAGTTTTTAAATTATCGGAGCCATTTTTTATTTTTTAAAAACCAAGATGATGCACATTTTGATTTTTGAAAACCGAAAAATACAGCCATTTCGATTGTTCAAAAACCCAAAAGGTAAAACGTTCATTTTTAAAAATAACTCGTTATGAAATTTTAAAAAAATTCATTATGAAGTGAAAAAACAAACATTCCAATAATAACATAAACTATTTAATATTTTGGTAATAACAAAAACTATAACAGACACTTATGAAATTTTCCTTTAATAAAATTATAGGATATTGTAAATAAAAAAAGAAGCTCTTTGCTTCCCCTTCTCCCTCTTGGAGACAGTTCAACACAAGCTCTGTGCTTTCCCTTATTTCCTCTGCCTTTCTCCTTTCTTTCTGCATTTTACGCATTCTCCATCTACCGTACTTTCTTGTGTCACACGGCTGGTAGGCACCGCCCATCTTTTCCACGCCGGCCAACGAGCGAATTTTGGATCCACATGGAGTTGAATGTTGACCCGGATTCTATGCGGCCAAGCCCCAAATACGGGCCTCTTAATAAATCTATTTTTGAAATGGATTTTAAGATTTAATTTTGGGAAACATTTATATAGAGCTGAGGCTCTAAACAATCAAATTTGAGGCTACTTCATAAACTTCATTAGAAGTGGTTGTTTTGATGCTCAAATATCTTCAAATTGATCATCTCGACCTCAGCATGCATGGACATGAGAAAAATAGATTTCTAGTTTTGGAAACCATGTATTTTGTAACACATTTTTAGACCGTCAATTTTCAAGATTTTCAAGTTTTCATAGATTTGCCGATCTATAGTATTTTTTAAGCTTTAAACTTTATAAATAAATATAAAAATATATTTTTGAGCTATCACAAAAATTTTCAGTAGTTAAACCACATTTCTCGATACTATTTGAAGGTAGGCTCTAATTTGATTGTTTAGGGCCTAGGCTCTATACAAACTGCACCTTCTAATTTGGACCCGGTTTCTATTCAGTCAAACCCACATACATAGAAATGCAAGCCTCTTAAAAAATATATTTTTAAGATGGATTTTAAGATTTAATTTTTAAGGACATGTAATCTCTAACATAGAGATCATGAATATGAAAAAATAAAAAAAAATAAAAAAATAAAAATATAATTATAGTAAGAAAACATTTGGACCGTTAGTTTCATTTTTAAAGAAAGGTTTCTATACTTCCTCTACAACATAGAAGATCTATGCTTCTCCTACCATCCAGCCGTCCAATTTTGATAAAGAGGGTAACTCACCGTTTGATCTTAGATCCGACATCTCAAAGTATTTTATTTTTAGTTTTCTTTATACAAATTGTATGAGTATGAAATTTGGTATGTGCCATCTTATCATTGGGTCGCACCTATGAAAAATATTAAAAATAAATTTTCGATAAAATATAATGACCAAAATAACCCTTAAAGCTTTTAGAGGTATTTTGGTCATTTAAATTTATTAGAAATATTTTTTTTATATTTTTCTCTAGTGCGAGGTTAATAGAGGATTAGACATACAAAATTTGATGTCAAAATAGTTCATAAAAAAAAATGAAAAATAAAATAGTGCAAAGATGTGACATTGTAATTGGGGCAATCTTAGCCCTCCATTCAGAATGGAAGGTTGGATAAGGAGAAGTATATAAGTTTTATGTTGTAGGAAAAACATAGAAAGCTTGTCCTTGTTTTTATATGGAACACATGCTTGCATTAATCTTTAAGATGGATGCTTTACACTTTCTAGACCGCATATGTAGAAATGCGGTCCAGCCCGCATGAAATTTTTTTCCTAAACTGAATGTTGTCAGATTTGCTTCGGAGCCTTCTTCAGTTTAGTGAGAAAAATAAAGCAATTCGATGTTCCAGTCGATTCGGGGGAAGATTTTTTATTTTTATTTTTAAAAAAATAGTATAAATAAATATATATATATATTATACTTTGTGTTATTACGAATGTATCAAATAGTTTTTATTATTATATGTTTGTACGTTTTTTACTTTTTATAACGTAATTTTTTAAAAAATACGATTTTACCCTTTTTCGGGTGTTGAACAACCGAATTGAAGGGTTTTTCGGATGTTCAACATCCAAAAATAGCCCGAAAGATTAACGTTCACATTCCCATTTTTTAATGTTGAATATCAAAATGTCACATTTTCGGATGTTCAACATCCGAAAATATGACTGTGAAATTCCATAAGGTTTCGGGCTATTTTTGGACGACCGAAAATGGGAATGTGAATGTTAAAACTTTCAGGCAATTTTTTGGATGTTGAACATCCGAAAAACCCTTCAATTCGGTTCTTCAACTTCCGAAAAGGGTAAAGTCGTATTTTTTTAAAATTTACGTTATGAAAGGTAAAAAACAAACAAACATCTAATAATAGAAACTATTCGGTACATCCGTAATAAAGCAAAATTTAATGCATATATGTGTAATTTTCCCTATATAATATACAAATAATAGAAAAATTAAAAAATTAAAAAAACATTCAATAGCTATTTCTTTGTTGGCTGAAGCAAACCCCGAAGCATACCCGAAGCAGTCCAGATCTGACCGAAACAATTCGAAACGGTCCAAATCTAACCGAAGCGGCAGCACCGGGCTTCACTTCTATTCAGTTTATGCCTAAAATCTTTCTATTTAGTTTATGCCTAAAATCCGAAGGCTTCGGCTGAAACGAAGCGGATTTGATAACATTGGCTAAACTTAAGGATAAGGTTTCTATAAGACCTAGATCTTGCAGATATGTGAACACTTATTTTTAAGGCAAAATGGACAGTCTAGAATTTAATAGACACTGTTTTGAGAGCTTGAAATCCTAATTTTTTTTCACAACTATAATGTTCAAGTCGAGATAATTGATCTAAAAGTTTTCCAATACTTGACTTGCAATTTTTGATGAGTTATGGGTAAAGATTTACTTATTTTAATAGAGTTTCAGTCCAATCAAGCCATTTTCTCAAACGTTAATTGTTGATACCCAACGCCTACTCCTGGTTTCAATCTCCGTAAATTTCAGTTTGAGATTGGAAAAAGTTTATATAAGGGTGATGTTAATGCGCACCTAAAAAATTTATTAAGATAGATTGTTTTGATGCTTAAAAATCCTTAAATAGATCATCTTTATCTCAAGATATATGGACATGAGAAAAAATAAATTAAAGTCTTATAAATAATACATTTTGTAATGTATTTTCTAGACGTCATGATTCTATTTGAATGTGCTCCTTACTTTGATTATTTAGTGCCTCAGTGTTATACCTCAGCCTTATACAAACTAGATTTGTGGGTATCTAGCAAACTAGATTTGTGGGTATCTAGAATGTACATGTTTGGCACGGGATTGTAGACACAAATCTAGGATATTTGTATCCTAATTTAGACAAGGAAAATCTTTTAATCGGTCTAGCTCAAAATAAACTGAAGTCTCATCTTTAAAGCTAACTTAAAAGTACAGTTTGAGCAAAAACCCTTCAAATTGATCATCTCGGCCTTGACCATTGTAGTTGTGAAAAACAATATGGTTTTGGGAAAATGTAATGCATTATCTAGAGTGTCAATTTTGCATTAGAAATAAGTATTCATGGATCCGCAATATCTATACTATTTTTTGAGTTTCAAATTTCATAGTTAGTACTGAGAATTGATTTTAGAGCCATTATAGAGATTTCCAATTCCTAAACTGCTTTTTAGATGAGAATTTGAGGTGAGGCTTTACTTTGTTTTCATAAAGCCTAGGCCTTATAGAAAATGCATCCTTCTCACAAAGAAGGGCACCTCAATTTTGCTAGTAGTCCAGGTATCGAAAAAAATCTTTCGATGACTTAAAAGCTATGTTCAACGTTAATTATGAAATTGTACAAAAGTACAGATTGAGCATGTCTATAAATACTTTAAAATCATAAAAATAGATGGTGCAGATAACTTGATATATTATTTTTAGGACTTTAAATTCTTTATTTATTTATAACCTTGCATCTCAAGGTCGACATGGTCAATTGGAAGATTTTCCAACTTTAGAACACTCTTTTATAAAGTTATAAAACAAAATTTCAACCTTATACAAACTTTTTCCTTGGAAAGAAATATTCATTACATATATTTGTAAGTCCAAGCTTGTCTACTAAAGAGAGAGAGGGAGGAGAGAAAAAAAGCGCAACAAGAAAGAGGATTTAGAAAGGGAGATAATGGGGTTATGTTTTGCTGATGTTTTGCCAAGTCGGACCATGGAAGGTTCAGACCCCTGGCCTGTTAGAGGTTGAGCTCGACCTTTCAAGCACCGATTCTAATTACTAGTATTTAGATAAAGAAAAACATTACCATGCGAAAAAACAATATGTGAGATAGAATGAGGTCATCTCTCTCTCTCTCTCTCTCTCTCTCTCTCTCTCTCTCTCTCTCTCTCTCTCTCATTTTCTATAGTACATTGTACATATAAGCTGAGCATGTAAATCCATCTAGTAGATAGCTTCAAGGATATCACTTAGGGGCCGTTTGGATATCTGAAAATATATTTTTTGTGAAATATAGTATTGGCGTAATACATTACCTGTAAATGGATTGTTACTGTTTAGGTAGTATTTAGATGCAACCTGGGGAATACATTGTTATTGTTTGGCTATGTTTGGAATAAATATCGGAAATGCATTACCAACATTTTACCGGCACGTGCCTATAAACTATCATTTCTTTATTTTTTTGTCACAAAATTCCACTAAAATGCATAAGTATCATTTATTTCTTTTTTGTCACAAAACTCCACTAAAATACGGAATTAAAATCATCATTACACCATTCCAAAAAGATTTATAATAATAATATCATCACCCTTTCAAAAAGATTTTCTAATAATAACTTGTATCATTTTACAGTTATCATGATACCATTTCCTACTTATTTTACATGCGTTTGGCACTTATATGGAATCAGATGTTTTTTAACATGACATTGGTTTCAACATGATAAGTCATTGGAACAATATGATTGGAATAACATGATTTTATTATGATAAGTCTTATTTTTGTTTATTTTTTATAAAAGTCTTTCAAATTTCACTCTATATAATTTCAAATAAATAATAAATTTATGATACTAAATTCAAAATCTCTATGGTATGAGTTAAAAAATGGGAAGAGGTTTGATTAGTAAACTAGAAGGTTTGGTAATTGCAGTATAAAATTTTGAGGTATTGGAGGAGACTAAATATGTATATTATTTCAATTGAGATTTTAGTAATCTCTTATGAGGATTATGTTGTATGAAATATTTTATTATGATTGTGTTGTGTAATTTATTATTGATTACTGATTTTTATTTTTATTAGTTTTGTTTTTATATAACAATTGATGCCTTCAGATAAGATTATGTTGAGGGAAAATTTTTATTATGATTGTGTTGTGTAATTTATCATTGATTACTATTTTTATTTTTATTATTTTTGGTTTTATATGATAGGTGATGCATTCAGATAAGGGGATGAGCTTAAAAAGGGAGGGATGACCTAGGCTAGTTTGTATGAAGAGAGGGCTTACAAGATAATTTTTTTTAATCAGGGATAGATAAGAAAAAACAGACACAAAATATTTCTCAAAATGACCCGTCACTCCCATAATAGATTTTTCACCTATCACCGCGTATAATGGATTTACTGATTTTTTGAGAAATTTCGTATATTCTCTTTCCATTTCCTTATAATTAAGTGTATCCAAACAGTATAAATACCATGTTTCGTTGTAATCTATTGTTACGTAATAGATTTCCACATACTCAAACGACCACTTAGAAACAATGTTTAAAAAATCAACTCGGCCAAGGCACTCGGACCTGGCCGAGGTGAGTCCGAGTAACTCGCCTAAGTCCAGTATATTTATTTTTAAAGAAAATGAAAAAAAAAAAAAATTATATAATATGATAGCCCCTTTTATCAATAAATTTGTTGATTAACGTGCTGGTTAGTCCCCTTACATAAATGGGTCTTGAGGTCCATTCTCGCCGGCACACTGGAACTCTACAAAATGGAAGTAGATAGCTTCAAGGAGGTCACTTAAAAACAATATTCGACTCAGTGTACTCCAAGACCTCTGGGCGAGACGAGTAATTGGCGTAAAATTTATTCGTTAGAGCTAACCAACATATATAACGTTACTAACATATTTAAAGTTTACAATATTTTCCCTTAAAGTTATGTGCAGTTCCTAAGAGGATCTATTTTAGTAATCTCAATCACGTTTCTTCCTGCCTAAGTGGTATCACCGGTGTTTGAAAATTTAATACTGCCTTGGTGGGTGCCTAGTTCCAAGGAAGCCCAAACACGGAGAGGGGGTTATGGGACCCAATGGGGCTTTGTTTTGTGCATGTATGAAGAAAGGGTGTTATTGTGTTGTACTCTTTCCAACTTATGCATGAGTTTGAAACTTGAAAATGAATTACTATAACTTTGGAAGACTGAGACTTGGCCAAATTTCATGCAATATTGAGAAAGGTCTATAAAGTAGAAAAACATCATTTTATCAGCCCTTTTCAATCTTAGGACATTTTTAAGGCTAATAAAGTAGAAAAGAATCTTCCTATGCTTGAGTTTATTGACATGTCATGCTTGAGTTTATTGACATTTATTAGTAATCAGTTATCCAATCTTCATAAAATATCAATAAACTTAGACTGAATTCCACTTGTTATAGGGGCCGAAAATCAAAAACCAAACTTGAAGAAAATAAAAATAAAGAATAAAAAAATGTAATCTCGATAAAATATAACTAAACCCAAATCCAATTCTCGAGATACACTCATTTTTTGAAGCCCCAATCACAATTGTCTCAAATCTCAGAGCATTGTTTGTCGAAATACATCGTATGCCACCTCTTCAAATCTCACAAACAATCAGATTGTACTCTCTCTGCTTTTGCAAGAATTCAAAAGCTCGAGCATGTTTTTTCAGTATTTGACAAATTTCAAAAAATTGGATTTTGCTTTCTTTTACCTCTCTAAAAACCAAGAAAAGAGGATTTCTTTGTTTATTTTTGTTTTTGTTTTGTTTTGTTTTTTTTAGGTGGGGGGTTTAGAGTGCCACCAAAAACTCTTTTCCACCATTTTAAGGCGTGAAAAATGACTCTAATGCCCCTACCAAGGGGCATTTTCTGCTCTCAGCCATGGGGGCATCAAAGAGAGGGCCTTGGCCAAAAACGTGGGCGCCATTTGGGCCCACCTTTTAGGCCAACTGCACTAAGCACCCACCTGCACTTGGGCGGCCCAGGGTACTGGACTGCCTACCTTGCAATGCTGCCAAAATTTTCTGCAAAGTATCTATTTGAAATCCTATCCTGTTGAAGATAAGAAGAGACCAAGTCAAATTGCTTGGTCATCAAGTTGTTATAGGTGATAAGGCCTCTTACGATTTACTTCTATCTCCAAGATTCATTGTGATTGTCCTCTATATATAGAAGCACATATTTGTGTAACGTTTATCCAAAATAGTGAAGATGTAGTCAGTTGGGCTTTGGATCCGTGGACGTAAGGCTTTACTCCTTACTCATATCAAAGCAAGAAAGATCTGATCATCTCTTCTCAGTTGCTCGTCCTCTTGTGAAGTTTGCCTCCACTATTTCCTTCACCAGAAAACCCCTTGGCCTTCCTCGCCCCCTTTGATATTCGGGTGACCCTCGTATGATTTTATGGCCAGCTTAAGCATTGAGGCGGCGTTCCAAAAATTTCATATCACTTTCAGTGCCCTCTGCCCTTTGTTGTTGCTTGGATTCATGCCAAGAATTTAGATTCATGTTGGAAATTCTATGCCATTTTCTCCCTATGTCGTTATCTTTTATTGTTGCCATTTTCCATGGGTTTGTCTTCATGCAATTTTTGTCTTCATGCGTGACCTAGTAATAGTTGGAGAGAGAATATCATAATTCGTCGCTCTCATCTGTTTCTCTCTCGATCTTCTCCACAGTTGTCTTTCCGTTTCTCTCTCCGTTTCTATGCCCATGAGATCATCACTGATACTTTTGATTGGTTTCACAGTGATGAATCCCTGGCAAGGCATAGTCTTATTTTCAGGGGTTTGATCCCAGTTCTAAGTGCTGGTTCGACAAAAGCTTCATACTCAGAGGCCACCGAAGAGGCAATACTTTTTGCTCTCCAATATGCAAAAGACAAGGGCCTCTGTAAGGCCGAGGATGTGGTGGTTGCATTGCACAAAGTAGGATCTGCATCTGTTATCAAGCTTTTGACTGTGAAGTGAGAGAAAGGAGTTTGAGTTGTGATGGGTGAGGTCTTAGTGTGTTTCCTATGTTATGTTCTTGGTTTTGGGGGTTTTCTTGTAGGTCACCAGAAGCCAAGCCACAAATTTTGAAGATATTTAGTAGCTTTCTTCTTCTTTTTTTCTACAAAAAAAAAAATGTGGCAAAAAATAAATAAATAAATAAAATGTGGAAAAGAAAAGAAAAAAAAAATGAGTGATATTTTTTTAAAATATGAGCTATTGTCTAGAAGCTCAATTTCATAAGCATTAGATAAGATGAGTAGAGATAAAGTCAACATCTTTAATATAACCGCTATGTAGACAAGAACATCAGTTCTTGCTGGTATTTACGTATTCTTGCCGATATTTGTGCATTTTTCAGTTATCTCGCGCGTTATTTGCTCCTAGCACCTCGCCATGTAGCAGACGACTTCATCACACTATTGGTGTAGTGACATCGTCAGGGGGAGCACATTCATGACGGTGTGACATCGTCAGGGGGAGCACATTCATGATGGTGAGACATCATCAGGAGCGCATTCATGATTAGCAGATTTTTCAAGGAGAAGCTTTCACCAATCTTTAGTGTTCGTTGCCACTATTTGTCATAGAGTCGTCTTCGTTGTACGTTTGTAGCACTTTTAGTGGTCTAATTTAATAGTCTTTGTACCACATTTGGTGATCACGTGTCCCAGATCACATCTCTTCACTCTTGCAGACTATTCAAGCACGCCACGCCAGACGTTTGGTGATCATGTGTCCTAGATCACATCTCTTCGCTCTTACAGACTATTCAAGCACACGAGACGTTTGGTGATCATGTGTCCCAGATCACATCTATTCACTCTTGTAGACTATTCACCAGACGTTTGGTGATCACGTGTCCATATCACATCTAGTCACTCTTGTAGACTATACCAGACGTTTGGTGATCACGTGTCCCATATCACATCTATTCACTCTTGCAGACTATTCAAGCATGCCACGCCAGACTATTCAAACAGGCATCCTACGATTTACTTCTATCTCAAAGATTCATTATCATTGTCCTCTATATAGAGAAGCACATATTTGTATAATCTTTATCCAAAATGGTGAAGATAGCCAGTTGGACTTTGGATATATGGAAGTAAGGCTTCGGCTTGAACCAAGTAAATCTTGTGTTATCTTTCTTCTTCTCTCTTCATTTTCTATTCTCATGTTTGCTCTCTCGAATCTTAACATATCCTTTGACATTTGTATTCAATTCTAGAGTTTTTGACATATGCCGAGAAGTTACAACAGGTCTTCCAAACTCTTATTACTTCAAATGTTTATTTTGTATAATCTTACGGAAATGCCCATTGATTTTTAGCTTTTTATCTTCATGTAGAAGTGTTGTCAAATTGTAAATCAGATACACATATCCTATGCGGGTTTTCAAAAGGCTGATGTCAATTCTCACGGGTTCTTTTATGGTTTCCATACTTTTGAATGAATTCGTTGAAGTGGCTTTGGGAAGGGCTTCAAGATAATAATCTAATCGTGAGATGAAAGGTTTCTTTCGAAAAAACATTCTAGTTTCTTGAATGATCTCAAGTCTTGTGTATTTGTTTTGATGCACATAATATTTCGATATAGCAAAAATCTATCGGAAAAGGTTGTTCCAACATAAAAAAACATTATATTTTATCATCTTGGCCGTAAGATGTATAGATATAAGGAAAAAAGATTTCTATTACTAAAAATAGTGCATCTTGTACTATTATGTAGTAGACTACCGCTTGTCAAAAAATTAAGTGTTTATAGATGTATTCGGTCTAGAGCTTTGTATTTCACAATCAAGGCGAAAATAAATTTTTGGGCTATTATAAGGGTTTCAAACATTGGAATTGCATCTCTTAGCAAGGTTTAAGGTGCACCTTACTTTGATTATTTAAGGTTGACACCTTATATGAATGACGCCCTTAAAAATTTTACATACATACACCTACTTTTTATTTTTCGAAAAAGCTTCAGATTGAAAATACAATATCAATAGTTCATAAAATCCGAAAGACGTAATAATCCAACTAGAAGAATTATTATGGGTTAACCTCTTAGTTATAATGTTTGACTGCCAATGAAATCGTATTTTATTTTATTTGGTCCTTTTCTTTTTGGGGCCGTTACGATCTATGGAAAAAGATTACCTGAAAAAATCTATTCCATTGGAATATATTTCTTGATAAAAGTATTTCCTATAAAGTAGATTTTTACCGTTTGGATGGTACATAGATGCATAATATTTTCAATGATGATTTTTTTTTTGCCTATGAAAAACATCTGAATTTATGGGACTGAGGTATTTGAGGATTTTCTGATGCTTGGATGAAATCTGAAGCTGGTGTGACTAGTCTCAAAGAAAACTGAATATGGAGTAAAACTGAATACGGAGTTAGTCGTTTCTTCTCCCAGTTTGTGGGTAGCATTTTTGTGCATTTGTTCTAGAATTATATCTCCACTCTGGTATTATATATTCTGAGCATTCTATCTCATGGGTTTGAGCTCCTCTTCATCCAAATTGGGTGCGGTTCAAGAGCATACAATGATCTCCATGATTCTTCTCGGTCTAGCCATCTGCTTTTCAAATAATATGCTCTTATGGCATGATTAGTTGTTGATGCAATCTGTTTGACTATATTTACCCTACATTTTTGCTCTATCCAGAAGAAAGAGGGAATCAAAAGACATTTACTTTTTTTTCCCTTGTTTTTATCATTTGAATGAGTTATTCTTTTTGTGTTTGTGTGTCTTTCTTATAACATATTTTCTATATTAGACTTGCATAAAGGAATAGATGCATATTCAATCTTTTTACATGCTTTAAGCTTCTCTTCATCCTAATGATTTCAAGAAGATAATTGGTTCATGAATCTGATAATTTTATACACTATGACTGAGATAATTGCTATTCCCGACAAATTGCTTTTTTTTTTAATGGTATTTTGTGAATGCACAAAAAACAATTCACCCCTCCATGAAACAGATCTACTCCGATTTGCATCGGTGAGGAACCTACATCCTGATTATTGAAGAGCAAAATAAAGAGCTCAGGTAGTTGTATGCTCTTTTCTTATGATTGGATGCCTAGATATGTGATGAACCTGAAAAGGGAGAATTGAAACAAGACAACTTAACAATTTTGTTCCATAATGGTTTGTGGGTTGCATGTTTCTATGTCTTTTTTTGAGTGCTAAAAGGCACTTCATTTATAGGATAGCGCCCCTCCATTTTTTAAGTGATAAAAGAATCCTAATTTCTAGATCTATGGATTTCAAAAAAAGGGTTAAAAATTTGAAGTGGCTCTATTAGGAGATAAAAATTTAAAACTAAAAAGAAAGAAAGGAAAACCCTCATTAATCATGCTGGTTTTGGTTAGATGAAGGGACGAGGAGGATAATTTGGCATGGTTGGGAGGATTATGTTCGGGTATTATTGTTTTATAAATTAAAAATAAAAAAACTTTAAAATTAGAAATTAAAAAAAAAATTATTTAAAAAAAAAAACCCACTAATCATGGTGGTTTTGGTTAGATGAAGGGACGAGGAGGATGATTTGGCCTGGTTGGGAGGATTATTTTTCGATTATTTTGCAAAGTACCCATTTAACTCATATGCTAGTAGGGTAGTTCATATTCTGGTAAATTTGAACATAATTTACCCCTCTTATGCACATATTATCGATCTTGGTTTGGAGATGGCATGGCCCATACGCAACTTATGTCAAATGTCTATGCCAACGATGTGGATTAGGTCCTAAACTCCTAACCTCGTGTGTTTCATAGATAATTTATGGAAGGCCTTGCTATATTGTAGCTTTATTTAACGAAATTTGCTATTGCATGTTTTATAAACTCGTAATGGAACTTCGTGACAACTTATTAGTTGTTTTATTCATGACTCAGTGCAAATGTCATATCACCAATTAGTAGAAGTATTTGAAATGCTATTTATATTGGAAAAAGTTTGTATAGAACCGAGGCTCTAAACAATCAAATTAGATCCCACCTCAAAAATTTCACTAGAAGAGGTTTGTTTTGATGCCCAAATATCCGCAAATTGATCATCTAGACATCAAGATGCATGGACATGAAAAGAAAATGGATTTCAAGTTTTAGAAATAGTGTATATTGTAATGCAGTTTTTGATCGTCAATTTTCAAGATTTTCAAGTTTTTATAAATCTGCTTGATCTACATTATTTTTGAAGCTTTAAAATTTATAATTAAAGATGAAAATATATTTTAAAGCTATCACAAAGATTTTCAGTATTAAAAGCACATTTCTCGATAGTATTTGAAAGTGTCGCTTTACTATGATTGTTTAGAGCCTCGGCTCTATACAAGCCACACCTTGGGTGTGGTTGCAACCTCAAACAATCCACACACCTCCAAAATTTATTATAGCATATAATTTTGATGTAAAAAATTCTTAGGATTATCTTAAAACCTATTTTCATATCTAATTATACAATTTTATACTCAAAAAATGGTTAAAATCAAGTAGATCTATAAACATATGAAAATCTTGAAAATGGACGGTCTAGATAATGTGTTGGAAGATGCACCATTTATATAACTCATTATTTATTTATTCATACATCTCAATGTCGAGAGGATCAATTAGAGGGTTTTTCAACATTAAAACAACATTTTTGATAGATTTTTGAGATGCATATGTAATTTTACATTTTAAGGTTGCAACCTTATATAAACTTTTTCCATTTGTAATATCTATAGGTTATTATAAATAAAGATGTGATTTTTATAAAAAATTAGAAGAACTTACCTATTTAAGCAAGATATATATTAAATTATCTCTCTCCTTGATTTTTCTCTGTATCTCCTTCTCTCACATACTCATCTCCCTTTCTCTCGCCTAAATCACAATTTCCTCTCCAAGTGCTCTCTCTCCAAGGTATGTATTAGGCACCCTAGGCTTTTTTATTTAGAAGAAATGTACCATACATAGTGGAATTCATAAAAAGTTGAGGATCATTTCTGTCATTTAGCGTTGGTACTGCTGTATCAATCAGACCTATAAACCCTAATTTCTTCGCGCGCGCTAAAGTGTGTCATCGGTAGGGTATCAACTCCTCAGCTCATCTCGCCTCCTCTCATCTCCATACAGGTACGTTCCATGCCTCCTTAATCTCATGCTTTCCCTCAGTTCCATTCATTTTTTCCCATTTTTCACGCCTTCCCTCATTTCCATTCATTTTTTTCCATTTTAATCTAATTTCCATTCATATTTTCCCATTCTAATCTAATCTAGGGTTAGGTTTATAAACCAGGAGGAATTATTTCTTATGCGTTCAATGTTCTTTTTGATATTATATGTGCTCATATGGCTCTGATATTAGTTTCTTCTAAAAAGCAGGTCAATAATTTTTCAGCATTTTTTTATTTATTGTTGATATTCTCTCTCACAGTCAATTCTCTGAATCTGTACATGTCATTGTAATTTTTCTTATTTTTTTTAATCCATCGAAAGGATATTGTTATTGATGGAGTATTATATTTTTGTAAAATAAGTAAATTGTGGTTTGACCAATTCTTATTCATGCTCTGGATAGTGCTCTTGAGATAATGCATATAGTCTACTTAATTAACAGTTAGATCTAGATCTTGAAGAGCTCTATAAGCATGTTATTGTGAACTGCATATAGTCTACTTAATGGACAGTTAGTTCTAGATCTTCAAGAGCTGGATATACATGTTATTGTAAAACTGTTCATTGGTTGATTTGGAGATGTTTTTGCAGATTTTTAGATAAAAAGAAATTCTTCTAAGCAGGTGGTTTTCCCTTGGAGAAATTGTACTATTTACTCCTTAGCAAGCTATATGTACCACTCAAATTTTATATATACACGACACTGAAAAGCTGCAACTGAAATGCAATAAAAAGATGCATTTTTTATTGGGATATTTTTCAATTTTTGGTGGGCTGGAAAATGTATCTGTACTGTGCTTGATTATCGTTAATTATTCACATTCTTCATCATATTTTGTTAATAACCCTCCACCAGTCCATAACGTTGTTATCACATTTACATGTACTTTTTATTTCAGGAGTCTGAATACCTCTGTCTCCAACCTTTAGGTCAAAGCCAAGAAGAATCATGAGACTCTTCAATGCTTTTTTCCCCCTATTTTACTTCCTTTGGCCTCTTTGGTGGGTGAGAAAGTGCTTTTGGAAAAAAAAAAAAAAAAGAGAAAGAGCCCTAGGATTCTGTTTTTGGCCTTTGATGTTGCTTTAGAAGCAAAAACGGCTTCACAAAAAACCCATTTTACCGGTGCGTTGGATATAACTACCATGTGCTGCTTAGCTGCACAAGTGAATGGGCCCTAAGCAATTCTAGTGTGTGTAGTTCTATTGTTTTGATATTTTTTCCCCTTTCTTGTTATTTTATATCTTCTGTTTGAAAAAGATTTTAAAAGTTTTTCTCTAGAATTTCAAAGTGCAAACACACTTCTTGATACTACCCATACCCAAAAAATAAAAAATGGATGATATTGATACCCAAGTCTTGCTGGTGATATCAAACATAAGCCGTGAAGGGAGAACAAGCTCGGTCAGCACTTGACCAACAAATATCATGTTCTTGAGCAGTACTAGTTCCAAGCTATTGCCTTCATGTCAGAATCTTAGCTACTCATCTTCTTTTTAGCTGCTAATCTTCTTTGTTAGTGAAGGCCGAGTAGGCAATGAGCAAAGCCCCCTAGTATACTGGTCCCTAACGTGTTCGGCATGGTCATTGGTCCATATGTATAACCTGCTGGAGTGTTAGACCTCTTAAGCAAAGCATGAGTTCGATTAACGTTTTTTTCATATCTATAGTTTCCAGTCATTTTATTTTAAAAATGACTCCTTAAATATTTTATTTTAAAAAATTGTTTGACAGAATATACTTTCTATGTAATATATTTATTGCGAAAAGTATGTCCTGACTCCTTAAATATGGGTTTCTGCTGTTTGGATATAAAAGTCCTAAGTATTTGCATATATGGGATCCTTTATGAACCTAGTATATCCCACTGCGCACTGTGTAGATGCCTATCTATTTCTTAATTAGAGCAACTTTTTGCCGTCCTGTTTCGAAGCTTCCATTTATTCTTCACAACTTTATGCTTGAGCTGCAACTTTCTTATATGCTATTTTGTTAACTCAAATTTCATTATTAACATTGAAATCAGTAAAATTTGTACTTCATAACCATATCAGACACCCTAGAATGTTACGACCTGACAAGAGATATCTCTTACCGGGGAAAAAAAGAAGGGAAAATATTGTATGGATCCCCAATTTTTGGACTTATTTTGTGGTAACGCATCCCAACTTTTCTCTTTCAGGCGGCATTAAAGTTCTCCTAAAAGTATCAATGTACCCCTTCATCCCCTTCCCCTCTCTTTTCTCACTCTTTCACATGAACTTTGAGATCTCAGTCTCTCTTATACCACATGAAGTAAAAAAGAAATGGATGGAAGCAAGATGTCCTTATCTGGTATAAGGGAAATTGTTAATGTCAAATTTCATGAAATAGAGTGAGAAGATAGGGGATGGGGGGGGAAGAGGGGGAACATCAGTAGTTTTTGGAAAAATTTAATGCTGCTTGAAAGAGAAAAGTTGGGAGGGGCTAATATAAATAAGTTTGGAAATTGGGGATCCATAGTATATTTTCCCAAACAAGAAATGGAAAGCATTCTACAAGTTAGACAAACTTTTCCATGGCGTCCTCTCCTCCTAAAAATCCATGGTTTGATCATTTTCTTCTTGCTGCACAAACTCTTAGACAAGCTGTGCTATTTGGATTCGAAATCATGCTTTGTCAACTGAAGAGAATAAATCTCTTTCAAATAATACGAGAAAATAGGTTTTTGAGGTTGCCGAGACTGAAATCCTTGCACATGGTGATCCACCTGAGGCTTGAGAAGCACACTTCAAAAGGAGAATTATCGCAAGTCGCAACTGACGTCTGACCAACACATCTCAAAACATGAAATATGCTTTAACAAACGCTTATATCTGTAAATAACTAAATATCCTTGATCCAAACTATGATCAGTTGTACATAAGTGGGTGAGCCTGAGGGACGGGAAGGGGGTAGGGGAGAGTAAGTCATTTTCCTGTAGGAGTTCCATGCTTGTTGTGCTTTTCCCCCATCATGGTGGCTTGCAACACTAATTCATTTTGGTGCATAATTTTCACTGACCTGAAAATTTGTTGGGTTTTTTTCAGTGAAAGTACAACCTTGGGAAAATGGCGTTGGGTATGATGAAGCCTATGAAGGCTGGATTGGAAGAACCACAGGTGCCCCTTAATCGCATCAGAATTACTCTGTCTTCCAAGAATGTCAAGAATCTTGAGAAGGGTATGTTATCATTTTGAAAGTTCTCTTCATATTTTCTATTTATTATGTTATTTTATTGCTTAGTAGACAGCCATTAAGTAATTTAATTTAGCTTTGAATCTTGCTCCATTCTATAGTCTGTGCTGATCTTGTGCGTGGAGGAAAGGATAAGGGGCTAAAAGTCAAGGGACCAGTAAGGATGCCTACCAAAGTTTTGCACATCACTACTAGGAAATCTCCATGTGGAGAAGGTAAGGGACTTCTGGTTTCACAATGCTTTAATGAGCATACTTAGTAGTCACAACTCACAAGTAATACTACTGACCTTAATTTGTCATATCAATTAATTTATGTTGTTCTAGACTTCTTGTTGATAATCTATTGGTTAACTGTGGTAGAATTGCTACGCGAAGTGAGTTTTTGGGGTTTTTTTGTATGATTTCTTGTCAGTGTGTCTATTTCCTTAAATTTTGGTGAACAAAAGGGAATGTTGGTTACATACATCTTTTTTGTCCCTCATTTGAATTTGTATTATTGTTTCCTGTAACCTTTTGGAATTACTTCTTGAGGTGGTTATTTTAAGGAGCCTGGGTTACTCATTCTTATACGAGCAATTTTGACAATTTAATATAATTTTTGTAGTTCCGGTACATTCTGCTAGCTTTTTGTAGAATTAAAGCATTTGAAGTGTGCAATGAATCTTCAGCTGATTTTGAAAGATTAGCAAAATAGAGAGTTTAGTTATTTCAAATGTTTATAAATCATTGTTATGTGCATTGTTTAAGAGATTTCCTAGGGCCTCACAAAATACATTTCTCTCAACTTTGAAGCTTCACATATTCACAAGTGCTGCCCAATTAATCGGACCTGGCCTGCCGGCCTCCTGACTGGGTTGGATAGCCTTACGAGGCCTTCGCCTACCTAGCCTAAAATTTCTGGCCCTGGCAAGCCTAGAAGTTTGGGGCCAAGAATGGCCTGGCCTGAATGTGGCCTGTTGGTAGTGCTAAAGTTTAGGACATCCATTTGGGCTGGACCGGCTCGTGGGCCACTGTTTTGGGCTGGGCTCGGGCATCCCTATAAGGCCTGCAGGCCAGGCTTGGGGCTGGCCCACCATGGCTTGGCCTTGGTTTAGCTTGTAGGCTGCCCTAACAACCATAGGCCTTTATATGTATGTATGTATAGGCCTTTTATTATTTTTTATTTTTGTCGATTTTTATGGTTAACTTGCATAGTTTGCAGCTATGCATATAATTTTGGACTCTCAGAATTTGGTCTAGTCCCGAGCCCAGTCCTATGGGACTTGGTTGAGACTTCTCATAATTTAATGAAGGTCTATGGAACTCAGTGAGACGTGGCTAAGTCGTATAAGACTTGCTGGGATGCTGAGCCTAGACAAAGGCCGACACAGGGTTTCAAGTAAGAGTGTAATAAAATTTAATTTTAAGGTATGGCTTGAGTTATTATTATCCATTGATATTAACTAGTCAATAATTACACTTGTATGGCAGATGTACGGTTTTGGTCTATAATATGTTTGTGATTAAGCATTATTCTCCAAAATGCGGCTCTTCTAATTTTGGCATAGGGAATCAGTAATATGCTTTGAATGGGAAAATACAGTGACTTGAAAATTTCTGTATTTCGTTGAGTATTGAGACCAATATCTGGATGTTGGAATGGGAAATATAGCATTTTGGAGTACTGAAACAATGCGTTCTACAGGATTATTCTCTATTTGAAATGCTGTAAACCTGGAATGGTAGTGTCTTCAGAGGAAATGTTTGTGTGGGCTCTGGAGGAATGGCTTCCCAGTGATCTAAAGATGAATAACTTGGCTTTGACTGCTTTTGCTGATATTATTGCTCATATGGTTCTACGACTCCATTGGAGGGTATGGTGAGACATGGATCCCTGACCCTAATTTGGGTGGATGAGTTTGGCTTCCTCTCTTACCCATGGAAAGAAATGGGAAGTATACAATAAGCCAATCGCAGGTCCCATTTCTCTCACTAGTGGAAATATGGTTGTTCCTCATCAAATATACATGTGCGTCCATAGTTTTAACGCGTGTCAAAACATTGAGTGTACGACACTAATGTTTGAAACTTTAGAAACCTAGACACTTATTGTATCCTTTCTTTTTGAAACCTCACTGTGAAAGTACTTATTGCCACCTAAATATCCACCTCCCCATCCTTAAGATAATGGATTACATGTCATGCTGAAGTGACAAATTTAAGGTTGGCATGTTTGACATGTGTATGCATGTCAGGCGAGGGCGATGCACATATCTGTGTCTTTGTTACACAATCCCCCATATTATGATTTATAGTTTACTTCCCCAAAAAGAATTACCTTTAGGAAAATCTGTAGTTACCTATTTCACAATTTCAAAGGATGGGTGTAATTGGTATAGGTTCAGTTTAGATTAGTACTTTTCCAAATCAAATTATGTGACCATTGGTGATATTATTTTTTGGTGTCAAGTATGGACTAATCAACTGGCTCAATTCTGCTTATCATTTATCTACATTGCAAATGTATGATCCGTTGTTTTGTAATATGTTCCTCCATGATGGTCTCTTTTACTAGTCTAGGCAGCATGTACTTGATTTGTTTAGTTGATTGTGTATGGGAATCTTGGAACATTCGTGGAGTCCGGTGGATCTGTGAGCTTAATTGCTGTGTATTTGACATCTTTTTAGTTTGGATACCTATGGATACCTATTTTTATGTGTGCTAGTGCTTGCAATCCAGACCCCACAAGCTAGTTTGATTTGAAATGGACTAGGACCCTTCATATGTCATGCAGTTGACAAGTAAACCATAACAAAACAAGGCTTTTGTGGCCATTAATTAAGATTTGATGGGCTGATTAAAGAAAAGAAATTGGTGAATCTAGCGTTAAAAGAAGAAAAAAGAAAGGAAAGACAGTAATGTATTTGTAACTGGCTTCTGCTTTGTCTTCTGGTCTACTATAGACTGTATTGTTGTTTTTGTTATATTTTACTTTTTTGACATTTTCATTTTCTTGAATTGCCAAGTTGGCCTTCTATGCTGTGTTAGGTTTATTATTTCTTGGGCTATGAAGGATGACTTAGCCAAAAAAAATGGTAACTTAGATTGGAATTAGAATTCAGAGATGAGCACACCAGATTGAACTGAGCGCAATAAGTATTTCTCAGTGTGAAAAAACTCGGGCTCAGGCTTGGGACTTGGTGCTTGCACTTGCCGAGTTGCTTGAACAAGTCTGAGTGGACTTGCTCGACTCCTGTCGGAGCTTGAAAATTGCTTTAGAAGAAGCAAAGGTAAGATAAAAATCCCCTTAAAATCATAAAGAAAACAGATAAAAGGAGAATGTATTTGGGAAGAGAGAGAGAGAGAGAGAGAGAGAGAGAGAGAGAGTCCCCTCGATTATTATTTTTTTAGTAGTACTCGAGTAGGTACTGTACAGACTTGCCCAAGTCCTGTAGGGCTTGGGCGAGTCGGAGTCCTACCGTACTTGGTAAGTTCATACACTATTCACCCAGACGAGTATTGTATGGGTGCATTCAGCCCAAGCCTTTAATCTGAACTTCCCTCAGCACCATACTGAGGCCGAGTAACTTGGCTACCTGGTTTGATCCTAATTTGGACTTAGCTGCACGAGCTGTAATGTTTGAGCTCTTCGACAAGATGACCTATAAATTGTTGCTCTGATTCTTTGTGATTTCTTTGGCTCAAGACTTCATGATAAAAGGACTTATGGTTGGCATAAAAAAGAATGTTATATTCACTCCTGTGCACCTTTGTGGCGAAGTCTTAATGTTTTTGGCAATCAGCCGTTTATCAAAATCTATTTTCTTGCCTTTAATGGGTTTTGGCTTTGTATCGATCTAGAAAAGAAAAACAGGTTTTGGAATTTACATTTGCGTTATCATTTTCAATATGATTTGCACTCAAATTTTTCTGAGTTTCACAAACTAATTGGAAATCTGGAAAATAGGAATTGATGTTTGTGGCTACCAAGTCTTAATGTTTTTGGCAATCTGCCATTTATCAAAATCTATTTTCTTGCCTTTAATGGGTTTTGGTTTTGTATCGATCTAGAAAAGAAAAACAGGTTTTGGATTTTACAGTTGCGTTATCATTTTCGATATGATTTGCACACAAATTTTGCTGAGTTTCACAACTAATTGGAAATCTGGAAAATAGGAATTGATTTTACAAGGATGCCTGAAATTAGAGGATCTCGTAAATTGTTCTATTTGAATTGAAGTTTAACCATAATTTAGTCAGGAATGCAATGTATTGTTGGATAACACATGCCAGGGTCTGGCACTGAAATTTGGCAAAATATCTGGAATGAGTTGGGTGTAAATGGATTTGCATTATGTTCCATTTGGTTCTTTTATTTCTCTATCCATGTTGTTAATGTTAATTTCTGTTTTTCTTTATCTTGGCATATCGCTGCACAAAAATCTGATTTTGGTTTTTCTTGACATAAACCAGGAACAAATACATGGGATCGCTTTGAACTCCGGGTTCACAAGAGAGTGATTGATTTGGTTAGCTCTCCTGAGGTTGTGAAGCAGATCACGTCCATCACCATTGAGCCCGGTGTCGAGGTTGAGGTCACGATCGCTGATACTTAGATCTGAAATCCTAAAATCCCATGAACTATATAAACTTGTGTAGTTGAGGTTTCTAGTGTTGTGGATCATATGCCGAGTTGGTAAAAGAAATTTTCCTTTTCTTTGATGCTCTTGGGTATTGTGGGATGTATTCAAAACGTATAGTCACCAGATGAGTTTATCCTCTGGTTTGAATTTTTGCTGGTTTTATTTGCTAGGGACCTTTGAATTATCATTTGGAATTTGCATACCACTTTGATTTTAATATTTTATAGGTTGACTTGGATTAATATGATTAATATGTTACTGATTTTTATCTGCTATGTTAAGGCAGTTTTGGATATTGAGACTCTGAACGACCATCCAAAAATTGGACGGTGCGTTCATCCTTGCAATGTCATTTTGTTGAGGTGGATGTGTATAAATTTTGTCTTTTAGACATCTAATAGAAGGAAATAAATGAAATAAAAAACATTTTGGGAAGTACCTCAAAATAAGAAGAAATGACAAGAATTACAAGACGGATGAAAATCGATTTTAGAGGTTTTGTTCGGGTTTTTGCAGATCCATATGATAGGAATATTTGGATAAATTAGAATGAATTTGGTGAAATGATGAGTATTCTAAAGATCAAATTAAAACCTACCTTCAAATTGCGTTGAGAAATGTAGTTTTAATATTGGAAATCTTTGTGATAGGATTAAAATATATTTTCATCTTTATTTATAAATTTTAAAGCTTAAAAAATAGTGTAGATCGACAGATCTATAACATTTTGAAAATTTTGAAAATTGATGGTCCAAAAATCTGTTACAAAATATATTATTTTCATTGCTTGAAATCCATTTTGTTATTATGTTATGTATTTTGATGTCGAGATGATCAATTTGAAGATATCTGAGTATCAAAACCTCTAATATTGAAATTTTGGAGGAAGAGTTGACCAATTTGAAGATATCTTAGCATCAACACAATCTCTTTTAGTGAAATTTTTTACGTAGGCTCTAATTTGATTGTTTAGAGCCTTGTCTCTATATAAATTTTTATCTTCAATTTATTCTATTTTACTGTTTGATTTAATAAATAGTTATAGGGGTTTATTAAAGCAGTTTCACGCCAATATTTCAAATAAATTTTAATCTCATTTCGTTTGAATATTGAGAAAGAAAATGTATGATGGAGATTGTGCATCGGGTTTTTAGGCTAAAAAAATGATAATTTTGATGAAAAGTTTCTCCCTAGTGCAACTTTTGAACAGAAAAATGAATTTTAGGGACTAAGAGGGATTTATTTGTGTTAGATTGAATAACTTTTTAACCGTGCTCCTCCATAGGCATGTATTATGCTTTATTAGCAATAGTCGTTTGATGTGTTACTGAATGAGTTGGTTGAGGAATAAGTCGGTCAGGGCAATTGAAGAAATAACAAATACGTTTTATTTTTAACTGAATATTACAACTATAGCATTTCTCTATGAATATTACAAATGTAGCACTTATTGGTTTTAGATTATATTACAAAGCCACTGAAAGTTATTAAATATGATGATTTATCAAATAACGAATTCATGGGAAATAATGTACACGATGGCGAGTAAGACCAAAAAGTATGATACAAAGAAGAAATAAAAAAAATGATGAAAGCAGAATAAATAAATCATGAAAAACAAGTATATCCTGCTAAAACACAAATAAGTGATGAAAAAAATCAAGTGTAAGCATAAAAGTTACTTAAAATGATTGAAGAAAAACAAATATATTCTTAAGACTTTTTTAGTATAAAAATACCTCTCTCATAAGCAAATCACAAATAAATAAAAAAAATGCTAGCTCTGGCTGTGGATTAGCTCATAACAACTACATCTAGCATTAAAATGATATAGATAAATTCATGTGTAGCATTTATTTGAAAAATCCGGGACTATTATTTGTCAGAAAAATAAAAATGATCATGAAAAATCAAAAGATATATAATTTGGAGTTGCTCTATATATGAATTCTAACTCAACAAAACCCAAAAATAAATACTTCCCTCAATCCTTGTTGGATATCTAATGATTGAGGATAATTGTGATCTCCCCACAACAAAATTAAGTGGTCTTTCTATATACCTTTCTTATATATTTTTCAGAACGTTTACTTTCCAACATATTAAATTAAATCAAAGGCACTTGGGTTCAAAACGCCACAATATGAGGTCTTGATCTTTATTCTTACCGTGAGTAAGTGACCCCTTCCCCTCTAATCTACTAAAAAAAGAGTAAGACCGAGACTTAAAAGTTGGGCACCTGTTGAGCCTAAAGATCTTTGGGACCAAATAGCTGAAACATATATAGGGCCGAAACAGGTATAATAGGGTATGGCAAGTTGTTCCCTCAATGGTTTGATGGAGGCTAGGCACTAGCTCTTTATGGCACTGAACAGTAGGATAATGGTTCACCATCCATGTCTGTTGAATATATTGAACGGTCGATGGCTTGTGCTAGCACCCCAAATCATAGTATATTTTTATGTGTATAAAAGGGTGCTCTCAACCCTGACCATCTCAAAACCCTTTTGTTTTTTTTTAGGGTAGTTCAATGGTAGGATCATTTATAAAGGTAGGAATCGAACTAGAGATATGCTTGCCAACCATTCAACCCTAAGCTTGACTCCTTTCGATTCCACGACTTAACGGGTCTTCGCCACCATTCATTTGGACGACCTGTTTGAGCCTCTTAAATGAGGGTGAGGTTTGTACAAGGTTACTTTCTTGTACTGTGGAAGTAAGGTACAGCTATAAAATTTATTTATAAATGTCGGTTTGGTGTTGAAACTTTATGATGGCTTCAAAATATCTTTTCATCCTCAATTATGAAATTTAACTTTTAAAAAATGGTATAGATCAAGCAGAACAAGAAACATTTGAAAATTTCGAAAATAGACAGTCTAGATAATTTGTTACAATATGCATTAATTTTTAAACTTAAAATTATTTTTGTTTCTCCATGTGCATTCGTTTTAAGATTGAGATGATCGCTTGAAGAGTTCTATGAATGAACACTCTATGATTTTTGAGGTGTACCTTTTTTATAAGGTTACAACCTTATATAAATTTTTTCCCTTAAATAATTAGCCAACTCCGCAGTTTATAAAAAGGTATATATCACTTCTGCAAACATTATTTGCGTTAAAAAACGAGCCTGTGGTGGAAATGGGCAACATCAGCGTCCGCCGTCTGTGATAAATATGGACAGTAGATGTTGAGTCATAGTGTACTCTTTCGTTTGGCAACGGGCAATTGATATTTTGAAAGTTTATGTAATGATCAATTATAAAATGAGATCACGTTTGTCTTAAATTAAAGACAGCACCCACGTTTTTTTCCAGCTAAGTTATCCCCTTATCCGATAATGTGAATACGGGACTAGTAGAGTTTATATCGTGTAAATCAAAACAGCCGTCCGGTTGCTATCCCTTAATGTTATAACGCTTAATGTTATATACGCCATCTTTTTTTCTATCTACAAATACAAGTCCACCCCATAGAAAATAAAAAAACCTTAAATGCTCACTTCGTATTACTGTTCATGGAAAGAATCCCGCAATTCAACCAACAATTTACAACTTGATTGGAAAGGATTTGAGCTCCAAATAAACAACGTTTTTCATGTTCACTGTAGAGAGAGAGACTTAAATCATCAAGTCTTTTCATAATGAACCGAAGCTATCGATTGAGTTGCAAAGCAGCACCTTCTGCAACCTTGAAATTCCTAAATCGCCCCGAATTTCCTAAATCTCCACCTACATATTTCGCCCCAAAAAATGCACAATCCAAAAGACACACCAAAAATACACCCGAAAGTGATTGGAACCCTGCAAACTTCACCTAAAATTTACCTACATCACCTAGAAATATCGGTTAAATCAATCGATTCCAGCTTTATGCTTAGCTAAAATGGCCAGAAAACTATTTAGAATCATGAAAAATCATCGCAAATTTTCCCAGATTTCTCTGTTTTATTGACCGGCGGATTTCAGTCCCTTCCCTCAACCCTCTGTGAGAGAAATTTCTGGAAATTTGACGGAAAAATTTGTTGATGATCATATATTTGTATTGTGATTTTTGTGTCGGCAAGATCAGCAACATAGTTGATTGAGTGGACCTTTGGTTTTGGAGAGAGAGACAGGGCTTCCTGGTTCCGAGGAAAGATAGCTGTCCGGTATTTAAAACACCGGACAGCTGATCCGTAGGTAAATTTCTCAAATATTTTCCCCTCCGTGTTGGTGGCGGCCAAAAAAATGTGAAACCCGGAATTACAAAAAAGTTCAGATGATATTTGTCACTATAACGTACGGTTCAAAGCCTTTGGGCTTTGGTACTGTTCAAATTCCTCGTTTCTGCGCGGGCGGGGAAACTACCCTCTCTCTCTCTCTTTCTCTTAAGTTCCTCACTCTCTCAAAATTCCTCTCTCTCTCTCTCTCTCTATGTATATAAGTTCTTCTCTCTCTCTCTCTCTCTCTCTAAATTCCTCGTTTCTGCGCAGGCCAAGAGTGAACTATTCTCTCTTTCTCACATCTGTATGGAGGGCGGCAATTCCAGAAGCTTATCTTGCATCTCTCATCCTTCTATAAAAGGTACCCTATCCCCTCAATCACATGCTTCACCTGATTTTCCTTCATAGATTACCATATCAATCTGTGTAGTTTTATTGGGCCCTGTTCCAATTGTATGTGATAGTACCAATAAATGATTACATTTCTAATAAAGCACTATTAATTCGATATGGGTCCAATGTTACTTTTGATATTATATGTTACAAGAGCTTATATCTTCATGAATTTTGCAGGTTATGTTTTTTGTGTGCAAACCCTTGGCTCTACATTCTTCAATTCAGTCCATGCCTGTAAAAAGGCCTGCCGGTATTTGGCAATACCCCTTTTAAAGCCCATTTTTTTTTTAAAATCAAAGTTTTTGGCAAATGTCGTAAATGGGTGAATTTATTTCTTTTTATTCAAAAAGAGAAGAAGCACATTATGAAGAAATATACACATGTTATCATTTTCTCTGAGAAAATTTGAAAAGAACTTTCTTCTAAAAAGCAGATTGAATCTTTCATGTATTACTTTTTTGTTTATTCTTGACATTCTCTCTCACACAGACAATTCTTTGGGTTGGGAGGTGTCATTGTAAACACCTGAATATTTTTCTAATCCTTTAAAAAAACATTTTTCATGATCAAATACTAGTTTTTAAAGCATTACATTGATGTTGGTCTAGTTCTTATTAATGCTCTGGATATTATTCTTGATAGTGATAGCTGTTTACGGGATCAGAGTGTACATGTGCTCCTGTGGGCAAAACACCTACTTAGGGGAATTGGTTGAAGCCCATATACTTGTTAGGAATTGCAAACCCTAGCTTGGGAAGTTTGAGAGGGAGAGAAGACAACCCAGTTCATAAGAATTGCTCACTTACCATGTACATTGAAAAGAATACATATATGTGTTACAAAAGAATAAACGACTATGTTACCCTTGGGTAAATAACCCAGACAATTATAGAAAGAACAAGGCACTACTATCTCTCTCTTAACACCCCCCCTCCAGCCGAACAAGCATTTGGTGCATTGAGAGCTTGTTTATTGACTCAATTGCCTCTAGTCAATGCTTTAATGAACATATCTGCAAGCTGATGGGATGAAGGAACAAATACCATGGAAATAGCACCTGATATGACCTTTTCCCTGATGAAGTGATAATCGACCTCTATATGTTTAGTCCGGGCATGAAAGATAGGTTTTGTAGCTAGTCGCATTGCACTTTGATTATCACAGGCTAGAGTGGTGGACTTAGTCAAGGAAACTCCAATTACTTTAAGAAGCATGCATAACCAAGTAATTTCCGCTGCCACAGTGTTCATAGCTCTATATTCCGACTCTGTGCTTGATCTTGATACTGATGTTTGTTTCTTGCTGCTCCAAGAAATAAGGCTATTGCCCAAGAAGATGCAAAATTCAGTAATGGAGCGACGATCATTGGGACATCCTGCCCAATCAACATCCTTGTATGCTTTAAGGTCTAGAGATCCCGAGGACGCATAGAATAAATCATTATGTATAATACCTTTCAAGTATCTCAAAATTCTTTTGGTTGCTTCCCAATGAGGTTGTCGAGGAGATTGCATAAAGTGGCAGACTGTATTTACAGCATAGGCAATGTCAGGGCGTGTAAATGTAACGTACTGGAGGCTGCCAACAATACTTCTATAAAGAAATGGGTTAGGTAAGAGCACCCCTTCTTCAGTCCGTAGCTTCTTGTTTACTTCAGTAGGGGTAGGTACAGGATTACACTCCAACATTTTAGCTTTGGAGAGTAGATCAAGGATATACTTGTGTTGAGTGAGAACAATTCCTCCCGTTGTCTGATGAATTTCAATACCCAAAAAGTATTTCAATTCCCCAAGGTCTTTCATTTCAAATTTCAACTTCAAAACCTTCTTAAGATGTTCAATGCCTCCAATATCATTTCCAATAATGATAATGTCATCCACATAGACTAAGAGCAGCATGATACCTGAGGTTGACTTTTTCAGAAATAAAGAGTAGGCAACTCTGCTCCTTCGAAAACTAATATTATTGAGTGAAGAGCTAAATTTATCAAACCATGCATGAGGAGCTTGCTTAAGACGATAGATAGCTTTGTGGAATTTTACAAACATAATGTTGATGTAAGGGATCTTCAAAGCCTGTTGTTGCACGTACACCTCCTCTTTCAAGTCACCATGAAGGAATGCATTCTTCGCATAAAGTTGATAAAGTTTCCACTTGAGTTTAGAGGCCATAGCCAAGATACAACGTGTAGTGGGAGCCTTAACAACTGGGCTAAAGGTTTCATCATAATCAATGCCATATTCCTGACTAAACCCTTTGGCTACCAGTCATGACTTTAGCCTTTCTATTGAACCATCTGATCTGACCTTGACTTTGTACACCCACTTTGAGCCCACAATGTTTTTCCCATGTGGCAATGGTACTAAAACGCATGTCATATTCCTTTTTAAGGGTATCGATTTCTTCTTTCATTGAAGCTAGCCAACCAGTGTCAGAGGCAGCATCTTCATAGTTGGTTCTTGGATTTGGGAAATTTGCATTGCAAAGGCTTTATGATTGGAAGACAACTCACAACAAGAGGTAAACCTTTCAATTGGGTACTAAGTTTTTGCACTGTGCAGGGTGGAGTTTGGAGTGGAAGTAGCTGCAGAGTAGACATGATAATCTGATAGGTGTTTAAGAGGTTTGCGTAGAACGAGAGGAACGATGTTGTGGCATAGGTAGGTCTTCGAAGGGTGGTTCAGGTAGGTTAGGTGATGTGATTGGAGATGCATCAAGGTTTGAAATAGGTGAAAGATGGGGTTGTGGTGAGTGCTCCATTGAAGAAGGTTGTGAATCAAACCTGTCAGATTGAGAGGGTGATCTTGGTAATCTATTAATGAGATAAAGTGCAGTGGAGAAGGCTTATGGCCAAAGAAACTACGGGAGACCACTTGCAAACATCATTGAGAAACTGCTCTCAACAATATGATGGTGCTTGCGTTCCGCAACACCATTTTGTGCTGGTGTGTAGGGACATGAGTAGTGATGGTGGATGCCATGTTGACTCAAATATTCTCTAAATGCATGAGAGGTAAATTCACCACCACTATCAGACCTAAGAGTCTTAAGTTTGCAAGAAAATTGGCGTTCAACATAGGTGTGAAACTTAACAAAACAATCAAACACATTAGACTTTGATTTCAAGAAAAATACCCAAGTATATTGAGTATAATTATCCACAAAAATTACATAAAACCGAGAGCCAAACAACGAAGTAACTGGAGCTGGACCCCAAACATCACTATGAATTAGATCAAGAGGGGCATTAGTTTTTCTACCAGTGGAGCTAAGTACAACTTTAGAATGCTTGCCCAACTGGCAAGATGAACACAATGAACTAGAAGGTAAATCATCAACAAAATTTGGGAGAGTTGACACTTTTCCAAGACGATGAATGACAGAGAAACTAGGGTGACCTAAGCGCTCATGCCACAAAATAGACATCCCTCTTTTAGTTTTTGAGTGGAAATAACAAGACCATACAGTCGATCATTTTGGAGTACATAGAGTCCTTTTCTCAGCACTCCCTCAGCAATCACCTTCCTACTCTATCGATCCTTCACAACACAACCACGAGGAGTAAACTCAAAACTACATTTAAAATCTTTAGTAAATTGAGATGTAGATATGAATTGTTTCTTTAATTTTGGCACAAGTAAAACATTTGGAATGTTTAAAGAATCAAGGGTAGTAGAAATGGAGCCAGTACCAGTATGAGTGATGCGCAAGGCAGTGCCATCCCTAGTGAATACCATGCAAGAACCATAATAAGGACCCATACCTCGAAGTTGGGAGTTGTCATCTGTCATGTGAGCAGTTGCATCAGTGTCCATAATCCAAGAACAATTGGTTGGTTCAGTGACTGACATGTTGCTGAAGTCGTGAGCTAGTGCATCATGAGAAGATGAGGTACCCTTGATGTCCCAACAGTTTTTAGCAATGTGCCCATACCTTCCACAAAATTGGCAAGTAACACGAGGTCGTATGCCCACTCTTGGTTGTTGGGGTTGGTGATAATTTGGATTCATTCTAATAATACCTTGTTGATTTTGGTTACGACCTCTACGTCCGTCACGTCCACACCCTCGACTATAGCCACCTCTTTGCCATGATGGTGTACTAATAAGCGCTCGAGGGTTACTCTCAACCATTGATGAAGATACAAAACGACCTTCATATGTGAGAAGAGAAGTTCAAAGCTCAGAAAATGAAGGAAAGTGAGGTTTGGTTGATAAGGATGTCTCAAAAGACTTAAACTCTAGACCAAGGCCTTTGAGTGTATAAAGAACCATATCTTGATCACTTACTAGAATACCACTGCTGCAAGATGGTCACATGTAATCTTCAACTTATTCAAACATTCAGTTACAAAATGTGGGCCTCTTGTAAGTTGATCAGTTCAGTCTTGAGTTGGAGGACATTGGCAAATGTTTCCCTTTGGTATGCATTATAAAGGATCTCCCACACTTCTTGAGATGTCTTCAGGTGCATCACTTCAGTGAGCAAGTCATCAGAGAGAGTAGAAAGTAACCAACTCAACAAAGTTTTATCTTTCATTCACCATTCTAGAAACTTAGGATCAATTTCTTTCTTAAGGGAGACTTGTGACGGGTCCAGATTGGTGCCTTGATCTTCTTTTGGTTCCTCAGAGACATATTCATTCAGTGGTCGACTAGACCCATCAAGATGACCTTCAAGATTTGGGCCTTCAATGCAATTTAGGACTTTGGCCTTCCATTTTAGATAATTGTTTCTACAAAGTTTGATAGAGATGAAGGATGGAAAATTGAGCGAGGCCATGGCAGAAAATATTTACGGAAAATAGATGATTCTGAGAGCTAATAGGTGTAACTTTGGTACCAAGACTGCCGAAGTTTCAAGAACAACCACCCAGGTAAGTTCGGTGTCGAGATTGTGAGACCTAACAGGTGTAACTTCGATACCAAGATTGCCGAAGTTTCAAGAGCAACCACCCAGGTAAGTTTGGTACTTAGTGTGCCGATGGTCACTGGGTTCTAACAGATACTACTTCGGTGTAAGAGTAGCCGAAGTTTCAGAAGTGAGTTTGGTACTTATTGTGCCGATAATAAGTTTCAGAGATAAGTTCGGTACCTATTGTGCTGATGATAAATTGACCTTCACCATTTTTGTAAGCCAAATGGACCACAATTTCTTGTTTACAAGATGGTAAGGAGAATATCATATGGAAGATACTTCATGAAGAAATGACAAGAGAACACTTTGTGGGTCAAGGACAAGAAAGGTTCGTAAAGAGGTGACTTTGGAGAAGATTTTCTTTTAGAGAAAAGCACAAGGATTTGAGTTTAAGAATAACAAATTTAGAGTGAGAAAGAGGCAGATCATGCTTGAGTAGATCTTTAAAGAGAGAAATGGTGACTTGCAAAGAGAAGGAGTTGAAAGTTGGAAGAGTGGATCACCAAAGAAACATAGAGAGAGATGCAATGTAATATTTAGTGAGAGAAAGAGGCAGTGCACTTACTGATCGTGCTTGATCGTGCTTGAGTAGAGAGAGATTGGTAGATTCCATTCGCTCTGATACCATGTTAGGAATTGCAAATCCTAGATTGGGAAGTTTGAGAGAGAAGACAATCCACTTCATACGAATTGCTTACTTACCATGTACATTGAAAAGAATACATATATATCTTACAAAAGAATAAATGACTATGTTACCCTTGGGTGAATAACCCAGACAATTATAGAAAGGACAAGGCACTACTATCTCTCTCTTAACAAAACTATGCTCCCTCAGTTGGAGCATAGTTTACTTCTACTCTACCTGTTAGAAGACTTACTTGGGAGAATTTTTTCAATCTAAAATTTTGGAAACTGCCTAAGAATCATTGGATGATTATTCTCAAAAGGAAAAAAAAAATTGAAGTTTGAGTTTTGTAACACTTAGATCTCACCATCCAAAAATTGGATGGTCTCTATTCAATCGTGTGACATTATGTTTTTTCAAGTGCATAGGGGGTGTAATTAGATTTATTTATTTATTTATTGAGGTTAATCTATTGATTGAAGATGTTACATCCCCAAAATTTGGGGTTCTAAAATTAATTCTAGGTGGGGTTTTACTGAAAGGAGTAATGCTTTAGTTTGAATCTCAGATATGCTACCTACCTAGATATAGGCACGAGTGTCTGAATCCGATATCTAAGTGTCTAGTACTTCAGCCTAAAAAACCAATATGGCAAAACACATACGTGAAATTGTTATTTTATATTAAAGCAACTTTAATGCTTATATAATAAGGGATTGTATACAATGAGGCTATTTACCTTTGGTACAAGGAGGTCACAATTATTTACAACCATCCGATGTGAAATCCGATAGATTAAATGTGTCACAAAGTTCAAGAAAATTTCTTTTGAACTTTGAGCTTGGTCAATGAAATAAATGCAGCCACCCAATTTCACATCCAATGATCAAGACTAATTGTAACCACCTTGTGCCAAAGGTAATTGGTCTCATCGTATACTTTTCCATATAATAAAGGAAAAGTATACAATGAGATCTTTTATCTTTGGTACAAGGTGGTTACATCTAATCCTGACCATTGGATGTGAAACTAGATGGATGCATTTATTCCATTGACTGAGCTCAAACTTCAAAAGAAATTTTCTCAAACTTTGTGACGCACCCAAGCTATCAAATTTCACATCGAATGGTTGTAGTGATTGTGACCTCCTTTTATTAAAGATAAATGGCCTCATTGTATACAATCCCTATAATAAATAGTTTATGTTTATTACATGTGGTCGGCACAGCTGCAGATAGCATGAACTTGACACAAGGCATCTTGGGATCAAACCCCACCATTGTGCCCTATATATCTTCTTAGTGTCCCTGTCTTAGGAAGTGTCGATATAGTGCCGGAGTCTTGGCACCCAATAATCCAACAAGGATGAAGTGTTTGGATAACATAGAATCTCTACCATCAATGAAATAGAAAAAATTGATAAATTTGCCCCAAAATGGTTTGAATTTCCATTGCTGGAATATACACAAGTTCCCTGCTTTTGTTTTTTTTTCTTCTAATTCATGGGTGGTGGGACTTTTTGTTGTTTCTTATTCAACCCCAATATTTTCTACTAGATTGAGTCAGAGCTTGAGTTCTCTGGTTTTAATTTCTCCATTGTGGGTTTGGTTTTCTCAATGGATAAAGACCCAATTTTTATACCTCGTTTTTTATGGCTTATTGGTTCTGTCGTTCACCTGCTCAATGGAGCACATGGGTGTTGTTAATTGCTATGGGTGTGACCACTTTTCTGTTTTGGTACCTTGTGGTCCTTTGAGGCTCTTAGTTGAGCTTGCTGTGTCAAAAGATGACAAACTCCCTGCTCTTATTTATTAGGCTAGGGCTGTTAATTTTTCCTTGTTTTGATCAGGTCAATGGCCATATATGATCTGGTTAGTGGAAAGAGAAATTCAAGGTTCTGTTTTTGGTTCTATCAGTAATAGTTTGAGTTCGACTCTTGGGAATTTGTGGCTTCAAGGAACCATGAGGCTAATATTTCAAATTCACAATCAAATATAGGTACTGAATTAGAGCGAGAGATAAAGTTGGTCGTGGCAGAAGAAACTCAACTTTATAGTAAGCACAGGAGCAGCAAAAGACTCCTTGCTTTGGTCGGTCAGTTGGTACAGTCAGTCAGTAAGTCAATCCGGGTAGGAAGAGTAGCTACGACGTATGCCCTTCGGTTTCGAGGACTAGTGTTCTTACTTGAAAGAAAGAAAAGGGAGCAGGCCTTCAAGTTCTGGTTCGAATTCAACACTTTGAAAATTGTTAGCTTGAGGAGATAGAAGGAGTAATGTTCCAGAAATGCATTTGGGTATTGAACCAGAGAAGAATCTGAGATTGGTTGCAGTTAGAGATTGGTCAAATTAACAGTGATTTCGTTATTGAAACTGGGTCTCGAACTTGGGTTTCGTCTTCTGAAGATTTGGAAACAATGGAAACCCATGTACAGTTTACCGGTAATTCAGTTACTGGAAATGGGTCCGAGGAATCTTGCCCTTTAATTGGTCGTGGGGTTTGTTTTTCTTCTAATAAGGGATTATAAATATTGAAATTAATGTAGAGAGATGTCCAAATTTAATGTATGTGAAGCAAAATCGGGCGAGGCTTGTTGCTTCAAGGACTATCAAGCTTGGTTTCGGCAATTTCATATTTCATATTGAGCTGATTGCAAGGGCAGCCATGTATGATTTCATGGGTATGTATGCTTATTACCTTGCAATTATAGTTGGGTATTACCTTGCAATTATAGTTGGGCATGGCGTAACTCTAAGGCTCTTCGCTTTCTACTGAGAGCACTTCTGGCATTCCTAGTGTCTTATAAAAATCCTTTATTTTAGATACCTCTTCAAGACTTTGTCAACAAATGACCAACAAAAAAAAGAAGAATGAAATGTATTGGGTCAAAATTTGTTGTAAAGGAGCCAAACAGACACATCTAGACGATAAAATCTGCTTCTAGTTTTTCACAGACATATTTCTCAATGTTTTTTTTTTCACAGACATTCAATCAGTTTACCAGCACAATGAAACAAAATTAACAAGATTTTCTAATTCAGGGTGAAATAGTTTACAGTTTTTTGTTTTGTTTTGTTTTTTTTTTTTTTTTAATTTGAAAGTTTTTTATTTGACATCCAAACTGGCCGTAATTTTTTTTTGGGTTCTTTTTGAGAAAAAGAATCCCAGGGTGGATCAAGAACCTTAAATAGGCTCTGGATTCAAAGCACGTCAAGGATCGACCCAAATTTGCTAAGCTTTCAAATTTTTTTTGAATTCGGTCAAACCCTTGCCTGATACCTTAGATCTCAAAAACCTGTGAAATCCAATGTTTTCTCTTGAATCCAATGTTTTTAATGGGAAGATCAAGCAAGAATATCTGGTTGAGGGTTAAATTTGGGTGAAAGTAGGGGACTCTAGGGCTCAAAAACGAAGAAAAAAAAATACGAAAAGGGGCAGAAACTCTGTTCATGAGCAGTACTCGGGCCTGTACTTTGCAGACCTGCCCTATACAGGGTAACCAAGGTATGCTGTTGCTCAGTGACTTGTTTTTTGTGGATTATTATGAAGTTTTGGGCGCTATTAAATTATGCCTTGTTCATCAGTCTTATATGTGGTTCTTCATCTTTGTAGTTTTTCTCTGGATAGTACACATTGAATTTATGTTTTCCGTTAAATCATTATTAAGCTTAAAGTATGCTGCTTTATTAATCATATCAGTGGCTTTCTAGTTTGTACTTCTGCTTTGGTTGAAACTTTTATCCTTCTCTATTGAATTTCCTCTTAGTTTCTAGCGAATTTGGGTTTGTTTTTCCTCCTCAAGGAAAGGGTCATTCATTGCACACAATTCTAGAGTTAAAATCCTAGAAGCCACAATATTCCTTACTTTGTTCCTTTATATTAATTTCTCCTGGTTACAAGCATGATTGAGTTCTTGCATCTTTGTAATTAAGTTTGTTATGTCTGTTGATTGATTCTTTTTTTCTATTCATAGGAATAGGTACATTACTCTGTGACTCTTCATGCTACATGATTTCATTATTAGAGTGACTAGAGGAACCTAAGATCTCTGGTCATTAATGCCTCACAATCCTTTCACACCAAATAGATTGCGACTATTTGGTAGTGTGTGTAAATGTTTCAATAAGCTTTGTCAAATTACTCACTATGACTAGTTATGGAGTTCTTTTCCTGTTTGGAATGTTGAATGTGAAGTTAAAATGTGGGAGGGTCGCTATTCTGTTGCTCTTTTTGTTTCCAACTCTATATTGGTAGTGAAAATTGGTCTCTGTGGTTTGTATAGGTACATTGTAGGGTCTCAAATGGACCTTTTGCCTTTTTACAGCATGCCAACTCCCATAGAATGCACTCATTCTATGTTGATGAAATGGTAGACTCCATAGAATCCACATGGGTGAGAATGATGTTGATGAAATGGTAGACTCCCCGCTCCATGTGATCCTAGTTGATGTGGAGCAAAGGAACCACATGTAATGATGCAGAGATAGCTTCAGATAGGGGTATGGATGGTGAATCATGCATAGACATGGTATTTGAGAGAGAGGCAGAAGCATATGAGTTCTATAACAATTATGCTAGATTTGTGGGGTTTAGTGTCCGAGTTAATAGGGTACGTAAGAAGAAAGGAGAGCTTCACACCATAGAATTGTGCTGCAGTAGGGAAGGCTATCGCAGAAAGAAGCATGAAGGGGCTAGACAACCACATGCAGTCACGAGGTGTGGTTGTAACGCTATGGTACGCATAATTAAAAAAGAAAATGGTCAATGGGTTGTGACTAAGTTTGTGAAGGAACACAACCATGGGTACCTAACCCGAGGCAAGCTCACCTTCTCCGCTCCCATCGGTTGCCAAGGATCACATACAGGCAATGGGATCTGCAATGGTGAAATCTAGACAAATTTATGATAATTTTTTGGAGCAAGCAGGTGGGGTGGAAAATGTCATATTCACCCAGAAAGACTTTGAGGACTTCAGAGCGGAATTGACGAAGAGAATAAAGGGAGAAGAAGGGAACCTTGTGAAGGGATGGTTGAGCACGATGATGGAGCTTAACCCATCCTGCTTCTACAAAATGCAAGTTGATGAAGCAGGGCACATTGTGGGCATATTATGGACGGATCTGAGATCAAGGATCTCACACCATCATTTTAGTGATGTTGTGACCTTTGATACAGCGTACAAGACCAACTGTTTAAGTATGCCATTCGCCCCCTTTTTTGGAGTTAATCACCACAAGAACACTATCTTTTTTGGGTGCGCACTCGTATTTGATGAGACTTCTGAATCATTTGTTTGGTTGTTTAAAAATTGGTTAGAGGCAATGCATGGCCACCAACCGGGTGTTATTCTAACCGACCTGGATCTTGCCATAACCGCTGCAGTGAAGGAAGTTTTCCCTGAGAGTCACCACCTTTTATGCAGGTGGTGTATCATGGGAAAGTTGAAAGAGAGCTGAGCTCCACCTTGTGTGGTCATCCAGGTTTTGCAGAGATGTTTTAGAAGGTCATCACTAATTGTTGATTAAAAAATATGGGCTTCAAAAAAATGACTGGTTTAGAAATTTGCACGAATATCGGACAAAGTGGGTTGACACATACTTATCAGAGACGTTTACTGCAGGTATGAATACCACACGGAAATGTGAGGGGATGAATCGTTTCTTCGATTTATATGTGGACTCAGCAACTAGCCTGCCTTCATTTTTTTCTCTCTCTAGGAAGCTGGAGGATAAGAAAGTCCAGAAGGAGAGAGAGAAGGACTTGAAAGATGTTACTTCTACCCCTTTGCTGAGGGCAGTTTTTTATATTGAGGTGCACGCATCGAAAATTTATACACAGAAGCTATTTCACTTGTTTCAAGAAGAGCTAATCAAGTCCACTGACTGCTTGGGTGATTTAATTATTGAGGATGGTGAAGTGTCTACATATAGGGTGGCAGATTGCGATGGGGGGACAAGGCCCCACACTGTTGCTTTTGAAAGCTCTGAGAAGAGGGCTCAAAATGTTGACATTCCATGTATGCACATGCTTAGGGTATTTAACATAAGGGGTATATGGGAAATCCCACCCCACTACATAATGAAGCGGTGGACAGTGGAGGCTAAGAAAGGGACTGTACTTGATGCAAGTTGGACAGAAATACTTGATAATTCCCAACTTCCTCAGATGTATCGACACAATGAGTTGTCAAATCTATGTCAAGCAGTTCTTGATTTAGGGTCAGAGAATGAGGAGGTATTTGAATATGCAAAGTCAGGAATTCTCAAGTTAGTAAGTGAGCTCGTAGCTAAATTGAAGCCTAGGGTAGACATGCTGAATCCTGCCTCAACCCATTGTAGTGTTGGGGATGGCATGGTGGGTAATTCTCGTAGAACAATTGAGTTCCGACCTCAACAATTCAGTTCTCAAACCTCGGAATCATGATGGTTGCATTGACAATGGGCTATTTTGAGTGTAGCCAAATTAGCTTGCTGCTGATTTTTGTTTATTCAAAGAAGTATCGTGAGAGAAAACTTCAATTTTTACTTGCACTACCATCATGGAAGTCATATATGAAATATGCCCTGGTATATGATTAATTGAATAGAGAGATTATAATTATTGGTTTCTTGACATGTTCTTTTCAATTTTGTAAATAATTTCTTTTCATTCAATTTCAAGATTAAAAAACGGTCTACCAGATATTGTTTCTAAATGTGAATCAGATATGCAGTTGGAAGATAAATTTATGACATGCAGTTGTATATTTGTTGCATATAGATATAAACATACACAGCATAAAGCCGTAACATAAAAAATGGTGGTGTTTGGTTGTGTAAATCGAAGCCATAGACAGGGAGTTGAGGGTGATGTAACCAAGGTTGGGCAGTTTTTTAGCTTAACTGTGAGCATTATTTGCGTATTGTATTTGACTTAATTGTTACTCGGCATTTTGTGGATGATTTGCATTGGCATCTGATCAAGTTTTATAATTTAGGCTTAAGAAGAATTCAGTTGGATTGATTGTGTTCTTTTCTTAGCTCTGAGTTTCTTCTGTCAACTGAGTATACCATCCCATCCATGTAGACGGTTATAGTTAGGTACCGCTGTATTGTACATATTAATATTATGCCTTACTAATATTTGGTACAGTATTCAACTGATGTGCATGCATGGATAACGTTGGACACTAGATATCCCTGCCTTTTCATGCTGCAATGAAATTTTTAGCATGGACTTGGGCATGGTTAGCATTAACTGGTAATGGCAGATGTTAGATGCCTGTCTTCTCGTGCAGAAACAAATTTTCAGGGTGGGGACAATTTTGTGCAGTCCAGAAATTATTCATGCCTCATTTATTTGACTTCTTCCTAGGAGAGCTGTCATAGCTGTTTCTTTGAGCGTCTAATTTTATTTATGGTTATTTTATATTTATAGTTCTCCTTTTCTCTGTGATGGATTTATTTATGTGTTTTTTTGTCTGATGGGTTTTGTCGAACTTTGCATTCTTTTTTCCTTTTATAGGAATCCGCAGAAGCTGCTCTGGCCATATGACACCTGGCTGAGGCAAACAGGAAATCCTTACATTGGGGTGGAACCAGGAAAGCACATCAGAAGTGAGTTTTCAAGGCTTAGTGGTACTGTTCTCTCACTTATGATCTCCATATCTTTTGATCTTCACATTGGCTTACAATAAAATCAGTCCATGAGAACCTCATGTTACCTATATCACTTATGGGCTCACTAGGTTGGGGAAAGCCTGGTGAAATGGAGCCATGTTACCTTATCTAGAACTATGAATACCTCCTATTTGTCTGCCTATAAACCCTTTAAAAATAGCGGATGATTATAATGAACCCTTTATGAAAACACAATCCACTGAAATCGCCCCAAGGAAGCACGTTTTCGAGGGTCTAAGCAAATTAAATACAGATCTGGATTTGATATCAAATTACGTGTTCACTCCAGGAAAATATGAGTACACTTTTGAATAGGGAGTGTCGAGGACTCAGTGGTTGGCTGGGTGGTTATTTGATGGTAAAAAATTGTATGTATTTGATGACTGTTTAAGCAGAAGAAAAGTATAACTTAAACCAATATTTATGATACTTTTAAGGAACAAATATGAAGATTATGCAGAAAACAGGTTCCAGGTATGCTACTTGGTGACCTTAAACCTCATATAATGAGTACCATGTAAATGTTTCTTCTAGCTGCATTGTAATTTACTTTGTTCCAATTTTATCGGTTCTATCCAAAGAGCATCATAGTTTTAACTACCAATGAGAAAGAAAAGCTACACAAAGGATAGACACAGGATGCTCTTGTGGTTATTTTTCCTTTCTTTCTGAAATTGGGAATTGATCAGTTTTTGTATTAACATTTAAGAATTTTGATACTTCTTAAGAATTGTGTTTGGTCAGAATTTTTCAGGAGCAGTTCCTCAATGTTCTTCTTAAAAACTCTGATAACCACATGTGCCTGTTCCATGTGTATGCAGTAAAAAGCGTAATTTGACCCATGGCTCACTGAATACAGCAAAGTACATGGAGATCAATGAGAGTAAATGCTTCAACATGCCTAGAAGAGTACAGAATGCTGCCCAATCCCTAATAAAAGAAAAAACATATATAACTAATGGAAAGTAGAAGATTATTCAGACTAACTGCTAAGTGTTGTAAAACTATACACAATAGCATGCATTGAATTCATCCAAATTTGCAATTCCGTGACATCAGTCTCTTAAAACATATCCGATAGCAATGGAATGATCCAAAAAATATATACGTGGGGAGCCTGAGCGGAGATGGCAGGCACAGCTGTAGTTGTAGAAAACAACGTAGTGGTCCTTGAGATCTCTTGGCATGAATCAGAGGCATCATTTTCTGATGGAACATACTATTTGAGAGCCCAATTATCATGTAATTTTGGAGAAATCTCCTTGATTTTAGTTGTTTTAATTGTTGCAGATCGTTCACTTGAAAAAATATGATAAAACATACCATATTCAAGATGTAAGCCGCATTCATACTATAGCGTTTGAAAGATTGCTTGAATTTCAATTACCATAATCGCAGACAAACCCAGATCGAGACAAGTCGAGTTATAAGTCACTGAGTCTAGGTGACTGAGGTAATTGACTCTACTTGCAACAACTTTTTAATCCTTGCTCTAATTTTGTCAAACATTACCATATCTTCTATGATTAAGGCGCATGTAGCAGAGTTCTATGCGGGGTGTACCTGTCCAAAGAATAGCTTCCGTTATTACTTGTGGTGTTTGGTAGTCTGGCGCCAAGAAAATGGGATCCTCAGCATATTATTATGTTGTCATAGAATATTATTTTATTATAATATTAGATTGTATCGTATTATATTATATGATAATATTGTTTAATATATGATATAGTATGATATAATATAATATATAATATAGTATGATATAATATATAATATAGTATGATATAAAATAATATATAGGAAAAATATCTCCATATCCTCTATTTTTAAGTTTCACTTTACAATAAACTCAAGGTTTTAAAAGATATTGAGACATAAAAATTGTAGATTTTATTTCTTTTAAAATCTAAAAAGACATACGTATTTTAAAAGTCATCCTCCCAAACTTTTAGAGAGAGACGGGTTTCATGGAGGTGAGAGGTTATTGGGAGAGAGAAGTGTTTGGAAAAACACGGGAGGAGAGAAAAAGTCAGAGACGAAGGAAGAGAGAGAAAGAGAATAGTTTGGGATATATAAGTGAAGAAAGAGAAATGATTGGATTTAGAAAGAGCATGTCTTTATCATATTTGTTTAGGTTAAAAAATAAACTTAAAGTGGTGGATATTTTTTGAAACATTGGGTTTATCAAGAAATAAAACTTAAAAATAGGGGATATGTAGATATTTTCCCTAATATATAATAGAAAAAGTTTATATAAGGATACTACTTTATAATGTAGTACTATAGATGCCCTTCAAAAATCCATTGGAAAAGGTAGTTTTAATGTTGAAAAACCCTTTGATTGATCATCTCGACATCGAGACGTATGACTATGAAAAATAAAAAGATTTCAAGTCTAAAAAATAGTGCATTTTACAACATATTATTTACACCGTCCATTTTCAAGATTTTCATGTGCTTATAGATCTATTTGATTTTAACCATTTTTGAAATTTAAAATTTTATGATTAGATATAAAAATAGATTTTGAGATAATCCTAAGAACATTTTACATCAAAATTATATACCATGATAAAATTTGAAGGTGCACCTTACCTCTACACCTATGGATGCATCCTTATGCCTGAACCCATGTGTAATATTATTATATTATAAAAGTTCATGTCCGCATCAATAATTGATAATATGCATATTATCATACATATAAAATTTCATGTCCACGGCAGCAATTAATAATATACGTATTCAGATATTATATAGTATATAATATTTAAGGGAAAAGTTTATATAAGGTTGCAACCTTAAAATGTAGAATCACATGTGCACCTAAAAAATCTGTCGGAAATGTTGTTTTAATGTTGAAAAAACCTTCTTATCGATCATTTCAACGTGGAGGTGTATGAATATGAAAAAAAAAAAAGTTTGAGTCTTGGAAATAGTGCATCTTGCAATACATTATCTAGATCGTCCATTTTCAAGAATTTCATATATTTATAGGTCTACTTGATTTTAACTATTTTTGGAATTTAAAATTTTATGAAAATATATTTTAAGTTAATATTAAGATTTTTTAATAACAAAATTACATGTTATGATAAAATTTTAAGGTGCGCCTTGATTGGATTGTTTAAGGTTGCACCCTTATAGAAATCGCACCCAATATATAATTCTATGGAACCATGTTATATAATATATTATTATATAATATGATATAAAAGAAAGATTATTACATATTATCGATTTAATATATAGTAAATAGAAAAATTATTAGAAATATACTTTAATTTCTATCTAATTGGAAAAAAAACTCTCAACTTTCATAAATCTTATCCATACAAATTTTTTTTTCAATTTTGATAATTTTTTTTTTACCAAAATAGCTTTAACAGTAGTCGTATTACCGTGAATGCTTTATTATAAACTACCATAATGCGGTAGTCATTACGGTAAATTGACTACCATGAAGGCTATTTTGGTAAAAGAAATGTCAAAATTGAAGAAAAAAAAGGTATAGATGAGGTTTATGAAAGTTGAGAGTTTTTTTTAATTAAACGAAAATTAAAGTATAGCTATGATAATTTTCCTGTTAAATACTATATAATAATTACATATTATAGAAATATATTATTATCTTATATTAGTAAAAAAGAAGATAAAAATCATAATATAATATAATATAATGTAATTAAATGAAAAATTCAAAATTTTTAAAAAATAATGAAAAATTTAAAAAATAAAAAGTCATAAAAAAACGAAATGATTATATTATATAACATGGTTATTATATAACATATTCGGAATTATATAATATTAATATAGAATTATGTTGAACTATGTTATATAATATATTATTATATAATATAATATAAAAGAAATATTATTACATATTGTTCAATATATATATCATATATTATATAGTACATAGTATATATTATATAGTGTATATTATATATTATATATTAAATTATGTGCTAACTGTAAAAAAATAAAATAAAAAAATCACAATGTGCTCTTGGATAAAAATCAAACTAAGGTATTTTTTTTCCCTAAGAGATGATCAAAATTCAGCTCTCTCTCTCTCTCTATCTCTCTCTCTCTCTCTTTCAAAAGAATATATTTACTTCATTAATATATCAACAGTACATAACAAAACGAAAAAGGAAAAGAAAAAAAATTAAAGGAAAAGATCTTCAGAAATCAGCAATTTATCTATCAAAATCCCTAAATTAGCAAAAGACCATTCGCCATCGTATTTGTTTCCCTGTGGACATGCTGAAAATATATTGATATTTGACCCGTAATGTCCATTACTTCCATCCACTTACTTCTTAAATTTCATGGTGTACTAGATTCTTTCAAACACCGATTAATAATGTTCATAAATCTCCTTCAATTATACAGAGTTGGGTCCGAAAATGTTGAAATAGAATACCTTGGAGCACAGTCTCCATTTATGCAACATTTGCAGTCGCCACCCTGTATGGACCACCGTAGTATCAAAGTACTTCTCTATATGAATTTCTAATCACCCTCTGAAAACCAGCTGCACCCGAATTACCATGTAAGCTCCTATCAAAGTTCAACTTGATTGTACCCTGCACCGGTGGACACCAAATATATCTTGGTCAAACCTTGATTGACCTTTGGCTTATTAGATTTGTAATATTCACCGACACAACTGTCTCCGAGATCCCAAAACCCTCTGTAGTGATAGAGAACCAACTCCAAATATTATGAGTAATCCTTTTCTTCACCACATCCAACTCCATTGTTTTACCTTCAAAAACTCTATTATTTCTTTTCTTTCATATCTCCCAAATCTTATCTGCGTATATGGCAGGTTGTTTTCTATGGAAAAAGCTTACTGTATGATCAAATTTAGAATGTATTGTTTTTTGTTTAATCCAGAAGTTTTCGACTGCCATCTGCACATCATTTGGATTTTATAGAAAGAATGATATTTCCATCATTTTATTGCGAGCCATCACTTCAGTCTTGATGATCACTTGGTTTTGTATCCTACAAATTTGTTTCAATACAACTAGTTTGAAAAATAATTTTTATAGGATGTTTTTTGAGAAGGTGATAACTTGTATACCTTTCTAATGAAAAGAATAGCCTGCTTTTAGTCATTGAAAATCCCCGGAGTCTAACTTATATAGTCTCTTTCAAAAGTATAATTTCCTATGTAATTTCAAATAGAATCAAATAACGGGCACGTACTTCTGCTAGTGATTCTAATCTGTAAACCCTAAACCATAATCTAAACCCATATGAAGCTGATCCATGTTCTGTATCGCTATATAATGTATTATTTTCCCATAAATTATTTGTTATCCTATCCGGTGAAAATTGTTGTAAGCTTGTGAAGGACATACAGATATCTCGGGTCCACCCACAAAAGTATCACTTAGTGAAGCAAAAATTCGTCAGGTCAGGCCTACTTATTCAATTAATCCGATCTTTTCTATATATATATATATATATATATATATATAAAAAAAAGATGGGATTAGTCCACTAGCTCATATGAATATATGAACCCAACGGTCTAGATTGAATTTAAGCCGATCTGATGATTACGAATATCCGGTAGTGTTTGAATTTTATTATTTTTTCTACAGATCCAAATCACTTGAAATTTTAAAAGCGTGATCTTCTCATCAAGACGTACCTAATAAGAACATATAAAAAAAATTATTCATAAAAAAAAAAAGACCACAATACTCCCTAAAACTTTTCGGAGGTATTTTAGTCAATTTATTTTATGTAAAATATTTTTTGGATATTTTTTGAAGATTCAACTATTTTTGATGAAACACACCTAACGTTTTAACTGATTTGAATTTGTAGAAAAAAAAAAACTAAAATTCAAACACTACCAGACATCTGTTATCGTTAGATCAGTCTATAATCAATCTGGGACATTGGCTTCATATGTTCATATGAGCTAGTGGGTTAATCCCATCTTTTCTTTTATATATATATATATTTAATTTTATTAGATCAAAAGGTTAATACAACAAATGCAACATTAAAGCAAAACATGAGAGATTGCTAAGGAATCATGATATGCCCTTTCTTTGCTAGTTCACCAGCCATATAATTAGCTTCTCAAATTATGTTTCACAAATTATAGAATCTGTATACCCAGGATTTGATGGATGCAAATTATAGAATCTGTATACCCAGGATTTGATGGATGCATGACTGCTAATGCTAGGTCCCAAACCACCTTGGATGATTTTAGTTTGAGAGACAGAAGTGACGATTGTGACTTTACTATTGTTATAATCCTATGGGCCACCGTATTTTCTCTAAATGCTAAGTCTTCATCCCTGTTTTTTTGGATAGTTGAGCAGTAGGAATCGAACTTGCGATGTAGCGTTGTTAACGTTAAATCCTCGCACCAATAGGAAAAAACCCTCAAATTTCATATTGAAAAAAGCTTAAAAGGAGAATTTCAGTCATATTATAGCCTCAGGCCCCACTCTTTTTCCATTTGCTAAAAAATCCATGTATATGTGCTCTACGACCTTGATATTCATGCGTCATAGGAAAATGCCTAAAAAAATAAGGGTATGTATAGGTGATAGTTAATGAGCAGACTTGTCTTAAATAAAATTAATGTACTCTATATAATATTATTTTGTTGACTATTTGGTACATGTCCTATATTATATATAATAACGTTTTCAATGATTTTTAGTTATTTTTCAGTTATTTCTAGCTAAAAACATGTGATTTTTAGTAAATTATTTTAAATAAAGTAAAAAACTTGTTTTCAAAAGGATAAAATAATGTGTAAAACTACTTATAAGTTTATCTTAGATGATTTTATAAGGGATACTGCAAAATAACAAATAATTCATTATTCTTCATCATCATCATTTGTTATCTTGATTAAGAAACAATGAATTATCAATGATAATGAATACTTCTAAATAAGCCCTAAAGCAATAAAATTGTGAAATAATGAGAATTAATGAAAGCTAAAGGTCTAAATAAGGGCCAGTCTCCTTCTATGAATCCATCTTAGAGATGAGTCTGGGATTGGAAATGCACCTTAAGTCACTTTAGATGTATTTCAGCTTTAGGTCAATGAATTTAGAGTTCAGAAAATAGTGCAGATATGTTAATATGTGAATAATTAAATTGAATAGTTGTGGAGGAAGCTGGATGCCACAATATTGGAACAATATGTTTTTCAATTAGTATAATAATGTCACACTAGCCCAACACTCGCAACAAAAGAGATAGAAGTAGAACAATTAAGATGAAATAGAAGAAAAACTTTCATTCAAAGATGAAAACTAGGGTACACAAAAGTATTACAAACTTGATACATTTGATCCAATTTTCCCATCACTCACATCTCTTTAAATAGATGTTCTTACAACCATATTTATTACAATTACTACCAACCACCTAGTAGTTTCATAATTTCTTATTACACAAAATTACAAATACAACTTTACTACTTTACTCAAAATAAAGTAAAATAAAAACTAATATGATTTGTAGAAAATACACTTTAACCATTTTAACACTCCCCTTAAAGTGATTTTTTAGAAAGAGACAACGTTTAGCTCTCAAGTGTGATGCGGTCATCTCCATTACTTTTTGAAATAAAAATCTGACCATTTGACAGGCCACCAAGGAGATTCTCAAACTCCACCAAGGATGATTGTGTAGCCCACCCTTGAATAGAAGCAACATAAGCAATACTTCCTTTTTAAGTCACGAGTGATACTTCGCTTCATTCGTTCCCCCAAAATAGGTTATTCCAGATCAATGAGAGATCTCCAACTAAATATTCTTGAGCTTTATAAGAAGAATTGAGAAATAGAAAGATCATTTTGAGTCGACTTCCCAACTCAACACTAAAACCAATCGACTTTCCACTTGAATTGATATTCAAAAAAACAATCTATCTTCTTTACCAAGGAAGTCAAGACAATATCACCACCACCTTTGTTGCTCCGATACCATGTGGAGAAAGTTGGATGCCACAATTTCGGAACAATCTGCTTCTCAATTAGTATAACCATGTCACACTAGCCTAAGACTCACAAGGAAAGGGATAGAAGAAAAGCAATCAAGATGAGGTGGAAGAAAAACTTTCATTTCAAGATATAAAATAGGGTATATAAAAGTATTACAAACTTGATACATATCCCAATTTCCCACAACATACTTTTATTTAAATAGAGGTTCTTACAACTATATAAAGTACAATAACTACTAACCACCTAGTAGTTCCATACCTTCTTATTACACAAAATTATAAATACAACCTTACTACATCAATTAAAATAAAATAAAAATTAATATGATTTCTAGAAAATACATTTTAACAATTTTAACAATAGTGACTAACAATCCAAAAATAAATTTTAAAACAATTTATTTTCAAAGTTCAAAATTCATTTTTTTTTTCAAATTCATGATCGTAATTATCATAATTATAAAAAAGAGACCACATTTGAATAGGTGCATCCACTTTTGCACCTAAAACCTATCTATAATAAAAAAAGAGTGTGATTTGTATAAGGCTGAGACCTCAAGCAATCAAAGTAAGGCACACCTTCAAATAGTGTTAAAAGATGTTTAAGTACTGGAAATTTTTCTAATGGCCCTAAAATTTATTTTAGGGAAAATTTCATATAGAACTTTGATTCCTCATATTATTTCATGGTAGTCCCTTCTTTCGTTTTTCAAGCCGCATAAGGAAACCCTTAAAGATTTCACCGCACCCCCTCATCTCTTATCTCTGTCTTTTATTGATTTTTGATCATGAAAATTAGCCCTAACAAATCTTTTTATACCATTTCAATCAAAAAACTTATTTAACTCTATTTTTCCCTTTCTACCCATTAAAATTTTTTTTGGGTTGAAATGGTATAAAAAGATTTTTTGGGGTTAATTTTTATGATCAAAAGTCAATAAAAGAGGGAGATAAGAGATAAAGGGGTATGATGAAATCTTTAGGGTTTCTTTATGTAGTTTGAAAGAAAAATGGAAGGAGGGTCTACCATGAAATAATATGAGGAATTAGGTTTCTATGCGAAATTTTTCTTTTTTTTTTTAATCTCTAATTATAAAATTTATATCCTAAAAATAGCGTAGATCGAACAGATCTATGAACACTTGAAAATTTTATGGTATAGAAAATGCATTACACGCTACATTGTTCTCAAAACATGAAATTAATTTTTTCTCATGTCCATATATCTTGAGGTTGAGATGATCTATTTGAGAATTTTTGGGCATCAAAACAACCTCTTCTAATGAATTTTTGAGGTGCGCCTTAATTGGATTGTTTAGGGCCTCACCTTAATATAAACCTTTTCTACATGGAAAAAGACATTGTATCACATCAGTTTTGTTTCGACTCCCTTGCAACCTTGGAAATTCAGTTCAAAACCATGGCTTAAAAAATAAAGGATAGAAATGAGTCACCTCTTAGGAATCTATTTTTGAGATGTTCTTTTGGACTTAATTTTTACTAACATGGGAACATGAATATGAAAAAAAATTAAACTTTGAAAATTAAAAATAATAATTCTATTGAGAAAATTTGGATTGTTAGTTTGAATTGTTTTAAGATGGACTGCCTATTTGCATCTGCATCCATCATTATGATGGATGCTTTATAGCTCGAGCACACCAAATGCAGAAATGCGGGCCTCGCTGCATGCAACAATTTTCCAAGCAAAAGACAAGCATTTGATAGTATCGCCACATAACCGGACATAATGAAAGACAGACATTTAAGGCCGGCCAAGATATGGCCAAAAGAGGGGTCTCTATTCAATCTCACAATATATATATTACAAAGATGAAACCAAGGTAAAAGATCTTAGCATATATACCTAAAGAGCTATGTGGTTTTTATGAGGCAAAAATGGCGACTAGAGCTGTACGCTTTGCCACCATACTTCTTCGAATCCTCACCTTTATTCTCCTTGCTATATCGGTAATCATCCTTGTAACTGACAAAGTCAAATTTTCAGATAAGTCGGAGGTCACCTTCAAAGACATTAAAGCTTATAGGTACTAATAATCTTCTTCTTAGAATAAACGATAGACTTAGTTTTTGTTTATGAATAAAGTTTAAATGAGGTGTTTTGAAGTAAGCTGTGCCTCAAAAATCCTTTAGAAGAAGTGTTTCATCTGGTGTTTGCAAAACCGGCCGGGTTACTTGGAACTACGTACTGGCCTTGGCCAGTTTTAGCCGGTTGGGTGGTCAATCCATAAACTTTAAAAGAAATTCAAAAAAATTATATAAAAAATTAAAATAAATTTGTTTGTAATAAGTTTTTTTAATGTTTTCTATTGTTTTTAAAAAGATTGGGAAGTATTTTGGCCATAAATACTTGTGTTTACATTTTTTCTATTTTTCTTAGATTATTTCTAAAACACCCTTAGAGGCACCAATTGATTTTTCAAAATCCATTTTTTACCGTTGTTTTAATCTCATTTTGGATGTATTTTGTCTAATTTTTTGAATTTGGATGTATTTTGTTGAATTATACCTTAAACATACTTTTCATATCTTTTGGGATTTTTTTAGATTCTTTTTAAATTTTTTTAACTCTTTTTAGCCCGACCGGGACCTACCCGATTAGGGCCGGTTACCTAGACCCTGCCCATGGCCGGTTTCCGTTCCTAGATCATGCTTTTTAACAGTGCTTTCCAATGTTAGAAAACCCTTTGAGTGATGTTCTCAACCTCGAAATATATGGATATTAAGAAAAAAAAGATCGCTAAGTGCTAAAAATAGTGCATCTTGTAACAAGTTATTTGGACAATGTATTTTCAAATTTTAAAGTATTTATAAATTTGTTGGATCTGTACCATTTTTAGATTTTTGAATTTTATAACTAGCTAGGTCTCTGAAACTGGAATTATATCTCCAAGCAAAATTTAGAGGTGTGTCTTACTTCTATAGTATAAACCACCCTTTGTTATTTATTTATGAGAAATTTTATTTTGTCTTCAGACGTGTGAGTCCACCTTGGCTTTTCATGGATTTAGGATATAGAACGTCCCAAATAAATAGGAATACATTTACGCAGCTCCCAAAATAGTCAGATTTGATGATCTATGAAGAACTAAAATTAACTGGTGCAAGAAAATTTTCAAGATAAACAACTTTTAAGGTTGATAATTTCATCTTTTTTTTTTTTTCGATCATGGTTCCTGTAAATTTTTTATCCAACATAGAGAGTCTCCATGATGAAGATTGGAAGGGAAGCGCATATGAATAGGGGTGTCGGCTGATGCACCAATATTTCCTATTTTATTAATTTATTTTATTTTTAATTAAGTCTCCAGATATTAGTAGCTAGTAAGGGTTATTGGTAAACAAAAAGTGGGTAGTAAGGGTTAATGTTATAGACCAAGACATTATATTTTGGAAGAAATTATTCTTGGTCTTCAAAAAATTCTTTGGATGACCTAACAATCAATTTTCATTTCTAATTATAAAATTTTAAACTTCAAAAATGGTTCAAATCAAGTAGATCTATAAATACATGAAAATCTTGAAAATGGGTGTTCCAAATAATGTGTTGCAAGATGTACTATTTTTGGGTCTCGAAATCTTTTTTATTTTCATGTTCATGCAGCTCAATGACGTGGTGATCAATTAGAGAATTTTCCAACATCAAAACAAGCTTTTCCAATGAATCTTTAAGTAAAGTTGCAACCTTATATAAATTATTTCCGGAGTCTTTTGGGTAACATAAATTTTCTTTGTATTTTTGTTTTGAAGGTACTTGCTCTCTGCAAGTGTAATTGGGTGTGCATACTCCCTAATTCAGATCCCCTTTGCGGTGTACTGGGTCAGCACCAGCAAAAGGTTGATACGTAACATCTGTCTCCCCTACTTCGACTTCTATGGTGACAAGGTCTCTCTCTCGGTCTCTATTCTTTGATACACACATGCACCTTGTTACATAGCAAACGTCTCTTCATTCAGGAATTTTAGTTGTAGATCTCTCATTTACATATTATTAAGATTTTATGTCACATGGTTATTAAAACTGGATCACACTTGTTGGTTTGACCAATTGAATTGCGGATTAGCATATTATTCCTATTTTTATTTTTTACTTTTTAAAATTCTAGTCCATCCCGTTCGACTGAGAGTTAATCAGTTTTGATTGAGCAAGTCCCTTATCGAGTGGATTGCCGTATGATTTTCTCACCCAACTTGTTTATCCAACTAAAGAGACTTCATGTCTTATGAATAGAACGCATGTTGGTCAAACCAGACCTGTCACTCACCCCAATCTTGCAGGGCCACCAGAAGCATTGCTTATTAGGATCAAAAGATAGTTGAACTGATTGGCACTAAAACTCAGCTTCATCAAATGAAGTAGGTTGTCCAAAAGGGTAGAGCTTAAGTGGGTCCGGTTGCAGCAATTATAATGTGCCTATCCTTCAAAAATTGTAGAGGGATTTGGATCCAACAAGTCTTATCATCTCTTGAACGCCACATTCATGAATATAAAAAAAATTCAGTTGGGAGTCTTAAAAACTAATCATCTTGTACTTTTATTTTTGGACTTTGAACATCAAATCTGTACTGTTTTTGGAGCTCCAAACATCTGAGGCGGAAATAGATTTGCAGTAATTTAGAACGTATTACGGTCCTAATACACTTTGCAGTCATTTAATATGCATTATGGTCCTAATACCCTTAGAAAACCAAGGTGGATACATGAGTCAGCAGACTCACCATAAACTTTCATTTCCAAAATCATTGAACTCTGTTTGAATTGCCTGGGTCTTGTTTAATCCGATCCATGGTCAAACTAGATCGCATCATTCGGGTTTCTGTGAACCACTTGATGTAGTGTATCAAAATCCTGATGCCCCTTGTGATGTTTTAGCTGAAACATTCATCTAAGTGCCCTAACCCATGTCATTTAAAGGTTCCAAATGATTTCATCTCAAACAAACCCTAGTGCAAATAAACTTTGATAGAGATCCTCAAGTTTAGCCAGTTTGGATGGACCAGTTAATGTAAGTCCCTTGCGCTGCCTCTGTTAGTTAAAAGTGTAGAAGTCGGAATTTTGTTCGACTCTTGCTAATTTGGAGTGAAATATCTTTTTTTGCCCAATTTACATGAGCACAGCCCATTATCTTGATTCCAAAGAAAACTTTCTTCAATGTCATCACGATTAGACCAGTCGCTGAAGCCATGAGGGTTTTAGTCCAATCAAAATCGGTTCAACTACCAATCGAATTGTTTGGACTAGATTTAAAAAATAATAATAGAAATAAGATATAACAGCTTAGAAATGTATAACTTATTAAAAATTTGCCTAACTTAACTAATCAAACATGGGTTTTGATAGGTTATCGATTAAACCAAGTTTTTATTTTGGACCATACTAGCCAAAGCAATGGGTGGTATAGTTTGACAGGTTCAATCACCGGTTTGGTATGGTCTTGAGAACTATGAATTTTTATCTTCTCTTTTTGTTTTTTTTAAGTCTTTATTACTAACCTTCAATAAAAAGAAGGTAGAGCGGCGGGCTTACATTAATTAGTAGTATTTCCAAACTGACCCTTTATCAATTGAGTTAGAAAATACTACATTGAAAGTAAAAGAAAGTGTTTTAAAGATAAGGAAGTCATACGAATTAAGATGAAATTGTTAGTGTTGTTCCTCAACCTCAAGATCTGAGCTCGCACCTCATATCTAAGGTTGCATCATGCTATCAGCTCTCTAAACACAAAGTCTCTCTCTCTTAAGTAATCTGGTTTTCTATCTCTACATTTTTTCATGTGTTTCTGGCTACAACCCTATGCCATTGACTGGCTTTGATACAACGGACAGACTCGATCTCTTCTTGGCTTGGCAAAACTCTCGCTCCTCCTCTCATGCTGCTCCTTGAGTTTGCTGGCAAGAAGCTTCTGGTACTTTGCTGCCTCAGCCTTGGCTTTTGGATATGCATGTCTTCATTCAATTCCTTAAAGTTGTTGCCCCTCTCTCTCTCTAAGAATTCGTTCCCATTGAGAGAGAGAGAGAGAGTCCTCTCATAGTTCGTTCCCAACAGATCTCACATAGTTCGCTTCCCAATAGATCCCACAAATTTGTTCTCTCCACAAGGAGATTTCGTAGTGTTGACGTGTGTGCAAAACTTTGGTATACTGATCCCTTGACTTTTAGCCCTTTACTTTTCACCTTGCACAAGATCCGTCTTGCACGACATCCCTGGCTCCATGTTTTTATTCGCGCTCTCTGATTTTGAACCCCTACCTACACACACCAGTATTTGTGATTTAGTTCGCACTTTTGTGATTTTTGTTTGCACGTGAGCCCTACCTGCACCCTCAACACCACTCGCCTCCACCGCATGAAAAGACTTCCCTTTTGCATAAAAACTTCAGCTCTCCTTTTCGTCTATGGTTGAATCGATCAACACTCTCAATTTAATGAGAGAAACTCATAGACTAAGGAAGCACTGTCAAAGACTTCCGAGTCGTGTTTCGACTATTTGCTGCGTCGTGTTTTGATTCTCTACCGAGTTGTGTTTCACCTCTCTGTCGAGTCGTGTGTCAACTCTTTGCAAAGCAACCTTTGTTTCTGTTCTGGCCTGCATTCTAGACTGCGAGTTGATGAATCTGTCTCGGACTACGAGTTGCTGAATCTATCTCGGATCCACACCAAGTTCTGTTGGCTCTTCCAAGTGTCATTCTGTGCTTGTTGTTCAAGCAATCTGAGCATGGAGACCACTGTTGACCACTGCTTCTATTGGTCACGCCATGCACGTGAAGACTTAAAGATCCAACTCGTTCATTGATGTAACTTATTGTTCAAACTCTAGCTGTTTTGTATCAAAGCATCTTGAGTTTGAGGGGAGTGTTAGCGTATGGATATGTATTGATATACATCATTATGAATACATATCAGTATGGATATGGGTATATATATATTTTAATAAGGTTAGGTGTCAATATATATCTCTACCTTGTTTAGTAATTATCAATAACTATTGGTGTCTATCCATAACTTTGAGGGGGAGTGTTAGCATATGGATATGTATTGATATACATCATTATGAATACATATCAGTATGGATATGTATATATATGGGTATATATATATCTTAATAAGGTTAGGTGTCAATATATATCTCTACCTTGGTTAGTAATTATCAATAACTATTGGTGTCTATCCATAACTATTAGTCGTATATTTATACGGGGCCTTGTATATTATTGATAAAATCAATAGAGAGAGAGTTCTCTGCAGTATTCTGAGTTTCTAATAGAAATCACTGCCTTGCAGGGCTAATTACCTCAACCAATAAGAAATTTTGTTCATATAAAGCTCCTCAATCCCAAAATTAAGTCTAAATATAATTGTGGTTTTGTAGATAATTGCTCTATTCTTAGCCTCGGCAGTAGGAGTAGGGTTCGGAGTAACAGTAGAACTGAAGAAACTCTTGGATGGTTTCATAGATTCCCTCAGATTTCTGGGTGAGGATCAATTTGCAAGTGAAGCTTCAAAGCTTGACAAGTTCTTCGACAAAGGCAATGTCTCAACTGGCTTTATCTTGCTCGCTTTCATTTGCATGGCCATATTATCCATTTTGTCATCGATTGGTCTAGCCAGGAGGATGGGGGCTTTGTTTGGGTGAGACATGGTATTTACATTTTTCTGGTCTAGCCTACCTTGCAATAACGAAGCCAACATTTATTTTCACATTCATCCATCTTGTATTTCACCTTTTTTTTTTTTTAGTTACACTAAAAATGAGTGATAGTTGTTGGCATTCTCTTTTGTTTTTGAGAAGTGAAGTTTGTAATATGTTAGTGTTTTGAGAGACAATATGTATATTTGTGTAATGTTTGTCCATTACCAATAGATTATTGAATATTTGTTTCTTACCCTTTCTTCTATGGGTGTAATTTGCATAAGGTTGCAACTTAAACAATCCATGGTGCACCTCTAAATTTTATTATAAATGTAATTTTGATATAAAAAATTCTTAGGATAGCTTGAGAATCTATTTTCATCTTTAATAATAAAATTTTAAACTCTAAAAATAGTTTAAATCAAGTAGATCTATAACCTATAAAAATATTGAAAATGTTTACTATTAAACTCTAAAAATGGTTTAAATCAAGTAGATCTATAAACATATAAAAATATTGAAAATGGACGGTCCAAATAATGTGTTGAAAGATGCACTATTTCGCAGACTTTATTTATTTATTTATTTTTTCATATTTATACACCTCGATATCGAGATGATCAATTAGAGGGTTTTTCAACCTCCAAACAACATTTTATGATGGATTTTTTAGGTACAACTTTAATTCTACATTTCTTATATAAACTTTTCCTTCTTTTAATCGTATCTATAGCACTAAACATGTCGTTGTGCTCTTTTTATTTTTCTCTACTACGGGTATTTCCTAGCATGGTTATGTTAAAAAACATAGCTTTATTTGACGTTCATATAAATCGGTATTTTGATACATCTCAACATTTGAGGGCACCTGGTATATACTAAGAATAATAAAAAAAATATTATTACTTTTAGTTGTGTTTATACACATGATTGAGCTCCTTTTCTGTGTCTTTAAGACCGATGTTTGCTAGGGTGATTATGCTGCGGTTAATTTCAATAACGATAAGTCTGTGTGATTGCAATACTTCATCTCATGTGCGGGCACATATCATATATAAAAATAATAAACAATATGAAGGATCTCATAGTAAGATTTGAACTCATGCTATTTTGGCATTACAGTCTTTTAATTTTAACAATTCCCTATCTACTTTTCATGTGGTATTAAAAGATAAAACTAGACAACATATACTAAAGAGGTTTGTATAAGGTGCCCCCTCATACCCTACTAGTAAAGTGCACTTCTAAATTTTGTTGGGAGATGTAGTTACTGGTGTTAGATGTCTTACGATTGCTTGAAAATAATTGTTCAACTTTACTTATGAAATTTAAAATTTATAAAATGATGCATATCAAAAGCAAATCTATAAACACTTGAAAATATTAAAAATTTTAAAAATAATACACATCAAGCAAATCTATAAACTCTTGAAAATCTTGAAAACAAACAATGCAAATAACTTGCTATAAAATGCACTATTTTTTTTCCTTTCTTTATATTCATACATATCAAGGTTGGGATGATCAATCAGAAGATTTTTAAACTTCATAATACTATTTTCTAGTAGATTTTTGAGGTGCACTTCTATAATATAAGATTGCAACCTCATATTAAAATTTTCTTTTTATTATTCAACATTTTATTCATAAATAATAATTAGACAAGAGTCCTAATGTAATTACCATTTTGTCTCAAGTATTGCATGAGACACTGATATCCGTGCTTCAAAAGTAAATGTATACAATGAGACCATTTACATTTAAGACATGGAGGTCACAATCATTATTGACAGTTTGATGTGAAATTAAGTGGTTGAAGATGTGTTATTGATGGGGTACAAAGTCCAAAATAAATTTTCTCAAATATTGTAATATACTTCAATCTATTAAATTTCACATCCAATGTTAAAAATATTCGTGACTTCCTTATATCAATAATAACTCGTCTCAGCACATCACCCGAACTTATAACCCCATTTTTGTTTGTTTTCTTCTTCTTTAATGTAGTAACTTTGTCATTATGAAGCAAGCTACTATACTCTTGTAGGCCTTTTCGTTTACTCAAAATCATGCTCAAGGATAGTTCATGTTACTTTTTTATGAGAAAGAACTGAGATTCGGACTTACAATATGTACCATGATTCGGACTTACCAACGGGCCAAGTCCGAGTCTAGGAGCACTTCCTAGAATGCAGACTGTCCATTTAATTTTGGATATTTCTTCCTCTTTTTCTATTTTTTTTAATACATTCACCAACGGTTGTAAATAGAATACGGCCTAGATGCGTGGACATGAGGAAAAATAGATTTGAAGTCTTGAAAATAGTGCATCTTGTAATGAATTTTTGAACCGTCAATTTTCAAGATTTACATGTATTCATAGATTTGCTTGATCTACATTATTTTTGAAATTTTAAATTTTATTATTAAATATGAAAACAAAGTTTCAAGCCATTACAAAGATTTGGACACTGTTTCTAAGCTGCCAGCCCGCATATGGTAGAAATACAGGCTTGGCAATAAATATATTTTAAATATAATTTGATACTAAGTTTTAGAGAATATATAATCTTTAACATGGAGATCACGAATATAATTTTTTTTTTGAAAACTAGAAATAATAATTATATTAAAAAAACATTTGGACTGTTAGTTATAATTGTTTTTAGATGGAACGCCTAATTGCATCCATCTTTAAGATGGATGCTATATACTTTTGGACCACATATTGTAGAAATGCGGTCCAGCCCGCATGGAAAAGTTTTCCCAAATATTTTTAGTATTAAATAATACTTTTGGACACTTTTTGAATGTGTGCCTTACTTTGATTGTTTAGGGCCTCAGCCTTATGCAAACCACTCCTATAGATGAAGGTCTTTTAATCGGATGATTTGTATGAGAGTGTAAATATATATCTTGGTCCTGCAAGAGCATAGTTTATGTATAAATCAAAATTTAAACCCTTGTTTCCACCTATACCTGCATGGTTTTGTTCTTATCGATACGAAGATTTGGCAAAGCAAATCTCAATTTAGTAATTAATCACGCTTATAACGACACCCTTTCTCACCCCCTCTGTGCTTTCCACCCCTCTCTAATTTAATTTCTCCAGCACTAACTGTGTGACCCCACCACGTCTCTCTCTCCTTTTAATCCTTCTCTCTCTCTCTAACAAGGCCCCACAACACTTAACCCCTCTCTCTCTACCAAATGGCCGGAAACTCATTTGCAGAGGCCGGAAGTCCGGCCTCAAAGAAGAGAAAGAGGCCAGAAAATAAGGTTTTCCGGTTCAAAACCTTCATGAGCCCTGGGATTCCGGCCAATTTTGTCGGTGATTTTCGCCGAAATATTGAGGTATTGCTTAGTTTTGGACGAAAGGAGACAGGGGAAAGAGGGGGCTCGCACGTGTGGTTGTTTGGGTTGGAGCCATACGATAGGGCGCCCGCACGTGTGTCTCTGATAGTGGTGGAGGAGGAGGTGGAGAGGTCGCTCAATCCCCATTGCGATCACTGCAAATTCGTAGGTAAATGCAACATATTTGCCTTGTTGTTTTTGTGTGCTATGGACGGTGTGGATTAGAGGACTATATGCTAGCCTTATATCTTTGCCGTCCGTATAAGGAGCTAATCTTGCTCTAATGTAGAATTACGGCGTCAGTACATTGCATGGTATTATTTACGGTGTAATGGGTTTCACACGTGGGAAAAATTTTATGAAAAAATGCATGTGTGCAATGAGAGAGGGATACGGAAAAAAGAGCCCGAGCTTAATTGGTCAGCGCTTGACAATTTGCAACGCTGTTTTAAGTTCAAAGGTAACAATTCTCTCCTCACTTACCCATAAAAATGAGAGAGATGGAGTTGAAAAGGGCAAGCTGCGTCGGCAGGCCTAAAAAGAGTAGGGCCTTGGCGACAATGTAGCCTGATGCCAGGTATGCGAAGCCTGGGCTGGTACTGCCTGACTTATTTATTTATTTCTTATCTTTGAGTCCAGGAAGCCCAGCCCAGATCGGGCCAAGGCTAGCCTTGTGTCAAGTTCTCCCTGGCCCTGTCAAAGCTGGGACAACTTTTGAGGGACATGAGCCAGACTCGCGCTATAGTGTCAGGGTCCAGTGAAGATAAGAAAGGGAGGATGTGTCGTAGCGTTCTAGCATGGCTACATATTCCTATCCCAAAAATAACATCACGAAACAACAAAAGAGAAATATCCGTTTATCCCTACCGTTATCGAATGGATGGTCAATGCCCTTAGTGTAGTTTCAAAAACAAAAAAAAAAAAATCAAGAAATTGTAGAAAAATTTGATACCTAATATTATCCCAGGACACAACTTTTATGTGGGCTCTAATGAACTAAAGGAGAAATTACAAATAAATTTTATTTTATTTTTTATATTTGAAAAATAGACTTATAACTTTCATATTTTATATTCAAGTCCCATTTGTTAGAATATAAAGTGTATTTTAATTTTTTCTTTTCTCTCTATCGAATTATGCTCAAATTTGGTATATACGTACTTCTTATTAATGTAAACTTATAAAAAATATTTTAAAAATAATGTAAAAGGGGTAATTCAATAATTTATTTATTTTAAATTAATTTTAAAAATATTTTTTACGAGTATGTAATGGTGAAAAATTATGAACATATCAAATTTGAGTTATATTTGATGTATTAAAAAGGAAATAAAATTGAATTATACTTTATGTTTTAAAAATGAGATTTAATTGTAAAATACGAAATGCATGAGACTATTTTTAAATATAAAAAATAAAATTATATCCATATGTAAATCTCGTTTATGGACCATAAAAAATAATTGGATGATACAGATATGAGGATCGGCACAAGAAGACGGGTGGGGCATATAACATTCCCTTGTTGCATGATTTAAGAGTTTATTTTGGTTGTTGTTTTTGTTTAGGATGGGGTAACCATCCAATCTCTAGCAAGAAATACCACTTCGTGGTGCCCTTCAAGGAAATCAGCACGTGCGATGATACTTTTATACAAACGTGTTTAAACACAAGAGAGCCATGTGGGACCCACCTAATGCATGGCGTGGTCCACTTGAATGGGTTTGGGCATTTGCTATGCCTAAATGGAAAAGAGATGGGCTCCGAATTTGTCTCAGGACACCAAATTATGGACTTCTGGGACAGGCTGTGCACAACTTTACGGATAAGGTCAGTCCAAATTTTCTGTTTCTTTTTTTTTGTTTTTTGTTTTTTGTTTTTTTTGTTTTTTTTTAAAGGAAAATGATCTTTACTTTTTCAGACACTTAAAGTTCGATGGATTTCAGCCCATGGTTCAGTTGAGAGTTGATTTTTTACCTTAAAGTTGTTGGTTCAAACTCTAGTTGCGTTGCTCATAACTCAAAATCATGCTTGTGACATTCGATATAGGCTGCGTTGTTAGGGAAGGGGCTGGGTCGTAGTAGTAGTACCCCTTTACGTAAAGTTTCGAATCGTGCTAATGCCACTCATTGATACTCTCTGGAGGGTACAAAAAAAGGGAAAAAGTTTATATAAAGCTGAGGCTTTAAACAATCAATTTACGGTGCATTTCAAAAGTTCATTAAAAGAGGTTATTTTGAAGCAAAAAGTCTTCAAATTGATCATTTCGACCTCAAGATGTATGGATACGAGAAAAAATAGATTTTAAGTCTTAGAAATAGTCCATCTTGTAATGTATTTTCAGACTGTCAATTTTCAAGATTTTCAAGTGTTCATGGATCTGCTCGATCTACACTACTTTCGAAGTTTTAAATTTTCTAATTAGAGATGAAAATAAATTTTCAGCCTATCACAAATATTTCCAGTATTGAAATAACATCTTTTGACAGTATCTGAAGGTGCGCTGATTGTTTCGAGCCTCAGCCTTGTACAAACCACACCTGAAAACAATGATATATCCATGAGAAAAGCATGTATATAAGGACTTTTAAATTGAAATTTCAATTATTTATTATTTATATTCATAAATCACCTTTTGATACAAGGATATCACAATTACTTATTACCATCCGATTTGAAATTTGATAGTTTAGGTGTGTCACAAAATTCAAGAAATTTTTTTTGAAGTTTGAGTTTGGTCAATAGAATAAATACAGCCATCCAATTTCATATCCAATAGTGAATATTAATTATGAGCACCTTGTACCAAAGGTAACTAGTCTCATTGCATATTATTCTTTATAGGAAATACTTTTCTTGCTAAAAATATTCCTGTAAAATGATTTTTTGTTATTTAGATGGCATTTGTATGGAACCATAGAAATACAGTTCTACTTATTTTTATTGAATGTCTCCATCAATGTTCGCAAAATCTAACTGGAACGGTTAACCAGACATAGGGCTGGGAGGGGTTAGAAGCCGAACCAGACTAACTGGGGCGGTTAACCGGACTAATCGGTTAAGTGTTTATATATATATATATATATATATATATATATATATTTGGCTGCTTTGCAGTCAGTGCGTATGAGAAATTGTTGATTGAGAATATCACTTTGAAATTTTATAACACAATGAACAATGGCTAATAATTCTTTTTTCACCATAGAATAGTTTTTCTGGGTTGGGTTCCAGGCTTTCGAGGTATACCTGAGTAGTTGTTCCTGATTATCAATGCGTTGTTTGAGAATACCACCCAAACCTATTTCTGAAGCATCACATTCTATTATCTTGAAAGCAGTAGGATGAGGAAGAGAAAGACAAACAATGTTTTGACCTTTTGTTTAATTAGTAGAACTGTTTTAGTATGGATATTTGTCCAAGGTGGATGATTCTTTTTTAATCTATCATGTAAAGGTTTCGCATCTATGACAAGATTAGGATAGAATTATCAAAATGTACCAATACACTTTGACTTTATTCATAAACCAAAATTAAAAGAAATTAATAATGTTAAAAGTCAGTTACAGAATAAAGAAAAATTTCTTTACACTTTAAAACAAGAAATTAAATATAAGTATATAGAAGAACAAATACAAGAACCTTTGATTCAACAAAAGATTCAATCAATTCAAAAACAAATAGAAACCTCTATATGTAGTGAACATCCCAATGCTTTTTGGGAAAGGAAAAAGCATAGTATTAGTCTACCATATGAACAAGGATATATATATATATATATATATATATTAATGGGTCAAAAACCTTCAAAACAATAAAAAAATAAAAAAACGAAAAACTTTAGATTAAATGTATAATATCTTATTGGCTGTGGTTTCCTATAACATCTTATTGGGTGTGGTTTCCATACAGTTGCAACCGTAACAATCCCACTACGGTGCACTTTCAAATTTTATCACAATATATAATTTTGATGTAAAATGTTCTTTAGATTATCTCAAAATTTATTTTTATATCTAATTATAAAATTTTGAATTTCAAAATAGTTAAAATCAAGTAAATCTATAAACATATGAAAATCTTGAAAACGGACGGTGTAGATAATATGTTGTAAAATGCACTATTTATGAGACTTAATTTTTCATGATCATACATCTCGATGTTGAGATGATAAATCAAAGGGTTTTTCAACATTAAAACTACATTTTCCTATGGACTTTTGAGGTGCATCCATAGTTCTACATTATAAGGTTGCATTCTTATATAAACTCTTTCCTATCTTATTACATACATTTATCTTACAAAAAAAAATTGAAACAACTTTTTATATAAAGTAATATTTGAATACTATGGCCCTGTACATGATCCTAAGCAGCTCACATAAATCTTTTTGTTTCTAGAATGAAATCTGATACTAAGTTTACAACACCTTACCACAAATGTATTACCCCATTGTAAATATGCAATTTATATATTTAGGTGTTACAACTAGGCATAAATATTATATTAGCCTATGCTTTTTTTTTTTTGACAATGACATTAGTCTATGCTTATTACTACAAAAATATCAGCATACATATATATTTACGCATTTCAGTTTCAAGTTTTACACTACTTCAAGATACTACTAATCACAATTAGAAACAATAGAAAAGAAATTGATCCACCAATTTTTACATGTCCATCTAGAATTTCATCAGTAACAGACAAGATGTCACAAGGTAGAGAGGCCGATACATCTAGGTTTTATCATATAAATCAAAACAATATATTTTATCAGAATAAATAATTTATCAAAAAATATTATTTTATTAAGAAAAATCGAAAAACACTTCCCATATTAATAAATAATAATAATTTTATTATGTAAAATACTTTTTTTTTATGAAAGATTGATTTTTCAAAAACTCCTAAAATCAAGTAACATTTCAAACAAGAAATGACCTTTAATGTTTGGATAATCAAACAAATCAACACACAAGAACTAGAAAGTAAAGGCTTCGATCACCCTTTCAAATGCACCAAAAATCATAAAAAAGAATATTAAGTATGTTTTATTTAATTGAAAAAATCATGAAAAATCCAGATATGTGAAATCGAGCAAGAAAAAAATTCATATAAAAATATTTACTCAATAATAAATAAGCATACTTAGTTTATGTGATACATGAAGCCTTGATAATCAAAATACACAAATCAATTTGATAAGAAAGACCAAAAAATTGATCTAAATTCTATTTTTTGGGATGAAACATAGGTTCTTCGAGCAACAGCTTTTCGGGCCAAAATCAACCCCCGATCTTTTGTTTTCTAAACAAATTGAAAGAGGTATATGGTAGATGATTCGATTAGGATTAAAAACCCTAAAATTTCAGCAAAAACCATTGGCTATTGAAGGTGGTATTGATGAAATGGTGATAATTTCAAAAGGCGTGAAAATTCACCATTTCAGTCTACAAAATCTCTTGATTTTTCAATATTGGATTCAAATTTTCTTGTTTTACAGACAATAAATAGTGTTTTATAACCACAAAGCATGAAAAATACAAAAACAAATGGCAAAATAAAGAATAAAATGAGCTGAAAAATTGACATGTGAATTCCTGCATCAAATACCGGCTTCAATTGAAAGTAATAGGCTATTATGCTAATTGTTCATGAAATCTGTTATATTCATTAACCATTTCGGTTAGTTGAAAAACCGGCCGGTTTGACCAAAACACGGCCGATTCGATCCATAACCGGCCGGTTTTGGGCCTGAAATTTTATGGGGTTATACCCTAAGCTAGGAGATCCCCAAAACTGCTCCTAATGGGACTCGGAACCCTAGCGGTTCCTAGCTAACTAGCCAGTTCCGAATGGCCGATTTTGCTAACAATGGTTTTCATAGAGACAAGAAATACATTTGTACCTAGAAAAGGAGTGAAATGAAAAAGGATCTCTAAAGAGAAAAATATGGCACATATAGAGAGAAGAAAAAAAAAAAAAAAAAGGCTAGTGCAAGATAGACGAGATATCTATGTACAGGAACAAAGATATATATGAGAAACAAATATATAAAGACTTCTTAGAGGAAGAAGAGAGCGTAAGGTAGAAGACAGAGTGTATGTTGAATTAGAGAGAGAGATGGGGGATTCGACAAGAAAGTTATTTTTTTAGGTTGTGGGGAGAAAAATGATTTATGTAGTTTGGGTTCAAAATAAAAAAAATAAATTTTAACTAAAAAATTTCCATCCCATATTTTTGTTTTTTTTATCAAAAGGCAGAAATGAGCAATCTCCCTAGATAAATAAAAAAGGAATCCAGAAGTAGACGACTTCGTTTCATGCTTTGAAAAACTCTCCACTCTTCAAATTTTTCAATTCCATTATTCTTTTCACACGGTAGAATTTGTGGTGCACATGAATTTATCGCCATAATTAAATAGGCCCTTATAGTAGCTAAATGTAGGTTGCTTGGAAGGAATGATCCGCCGTTGTTAGTACAAGGAGGTAGCAAATATTCATTGTCCATCAGATTCCCAATTAGGTGGGTGTAAGAGTGTCTTGACTTTGAATCAAAATTTTAAATTTTTTTTTTGAACTTCGTGACACACCCATAACGATTATATCCAAAGAGCACAAATAAATTTCCTATGGCACCTTTACATCATCTAAGCCATCAAATGTGAATAATGGAAGAGTGTAGATTGTGATTCCATAGCATGGCCAATATTGTAAATAAGACCACTGAATTTTTATACATCGAAGTTAAAATCACCATTGACCGTTAGATTTGAAATGGATTGTTCAGAATTTTGTCATTGTTTAGGCACAACGTTCAAAACAAGATTTCGTGAATTTTGTAACACATTTTCATCTTTTTAATTTGGCATCTAATGATTAATCCTGATTTTGACCTTTTTGTACTAAATTAAATGGTCTTATAGGAAACAATCCCGTAAGTAAATATTAACAACTTGTCGCTGAGAAAATTTTTGGCGGTTTTTCCTGCCTTGGGGAGAAAAAGAGCAGTGAAGAAAAACAACATAGAAGTGAACGATTTATTGTTTTCTTTAGATTAAAAAAAGAGAATGTATCAAACTACACCTAAGATTTATATTCTTAACGTCTTATTCGTATTTTATGATCCAAGTTCAATGATCAAATTTCAAACATCAAAATGGGTTTTGAAATTTATCAAAATATGCTTAGGATAAAATGCTAAATAATTGAAATTTTGATATATTTGGATAAATCTCCATTAAAAAGAAAGATAAGCACATCCACCAAAGTTTAGAAAAATAGATCGGTGACCCGGATCGCCTATCAAGAAAATCAGTTATGTCCGAGTTAATTAAAAGAATTTGGACAACAAAAAATTTGAAAAATTTAAAATATAAAAGGTGAGGTCAGTTATCTGACATAACCAAGCCAACTCTGTTAGAGAACTTACCGGAACCGACTGGTTCATAGAGCGAATGATGGGCCGATTCCCGATATTTTGGGGGAAACAACCTAGCCCCTTTGGCTCCCAATCCGGATTGCTGTTTTTTAAACCCTCATGTCTACGATTTGTAGAGCTGGCAATGGGTCGGGAGCCCGGTCAAAAAAAAAGTAGGACCTTGTGGTCCATTCAACCCAACCAACCTGACCCTCGTTTTTTATTGCTTTTTTGTCCTGTCGTTCTTCATTTGTTTTCAGCCCGGCCTGGCTCTACCGCGCAAGGACCGGGCTAGGATCAGGGCTAGGGCTGGACTAGAGCAGGCCCGGGTGTTGCAAACCTTAACCATTGAAAGTGATTTCCTTAACAAATACCCGCTAATTAACCTGGGATGGCTTGTCGCCTCTTGTGATAAACGGGATTAGTGCAGGAAGATCAGCCTAGTGGACGAGGCTAAGACGCGGCGCATGCACCTGCGCCTGCTCCACGGTGTGGCCGACGGCGAGCCATGGTTCGGTCGCTGGTCCTATCGCTTCGTCCGTGGCTCGTTCAACCTCACCCACCACGCCTACCTCAAGGCTCTCCACGCCCTGCGCTCAACCCCCCTCCAAAACCTAACCCTAGCCCTCGTCCACCTTCCCCTCCTCCTCTCTCGTTACCAGCCCTTCTCTCCCTCTCCCTTGCAAACCCTATCCGACCTCTTCAAACTGCTCCTTGACCTCCACTCTAAGCTGCCTGAAAACAGCTTTTCGTCGTCAGAAAACTGCCTTTCGTCGCCGGAAAATGGATTCCCGGCGCCAGCAACTGCCTGTAGATGGTCGGCGAAGCGCCTGGAAATGGCTACCTGTGTTATTATCGAAGCCCTAAACCAGGCTAAAAATCGATGGGTTTCAAGGCAAGAGGTTAGAGACTCGGCTCGAGCTTATGTAGGGGATACAGGGCTTTTGGATTTTGTTCTCAAAGCACTCGGAAATCAAGTAATCGGAGATCGAGTCATAAGACGAGTCCTGAATCCTGTGACTAAAGTGCTCGAATATAGGCTCGAGGATCTTTGCCGGAATCCGTTTTCAGGGCCGGAAAACTATATTTCAGGGGTGAAGATGGCGCACTCTCAGATTTCGAGGTCCCAGGTGGCCAAGGACCTGGCCTATTTGTACAAGAACGTGCTCAGGGATAACGGCCGGAATTCTGGTTTTCCGGCGACTGGAATCCATCTCCCGGCAATCAAAGAGGCGGTAAGGGCAGTGCTCGACGCCAAACACTTGGTCAAAGATTACGAAGCCGCCACGGACAGGGGCGGATCGAGCCATGAAGGAGCCATGGTTCGGGTTTTGTGCTCTGTTTCACTCGAGAACGGCGACATTTCGGCGGATGGCGAAATTTCGGGAGCAAGAGTTTCGGCCGAGTCAGTTGTGATTCCGGCCGAGTTCGTATCGATTCCAGCGAGGGCGAGTGTTGGGGATTTGAAGAGAGAGTTGGAGAGCGCTTTCGGTGAAATTTATTTTGGATTGAGGGGTATTTTCGTGGCCGAGGTGGTGGGTGCGAGAGCCTCGGACCCAGTGGGTCGGATGGTCAAGTCTGGGCACGAGGTGGTGGCACGGGGGAGGGTGCCTGGTGGCTCGGTGTGGTGCGAGGGGAAGAGAGAGAAGGGAGGGGTGGTGGATTGCTTGTGCGGAGCGAGAGAGGAGGATGGAGAGAGAATGGTGTGTTGTGATGTATGTGAGGTTTGGCAACACGCGAGGTGCTCGAGAGTGGACGGTGATGATGTGATTCCTACCATATTTTTGTGCACCCGATGTGAACAGGACCTTGTTGTGCTCCCTACTTCGCTGTAAACAAGTGGGGTGTATGTTAGAGGGGCCTTTCTCTCTCCACATAACTCTTTGCATTTGTTTCTTTTAGTTGAATTTCTGTGTTTATTGTTTTGAATTATAAATAAAGAGATTGTTTATCTTTTTGTATATAAAGGTCACAATCATCATAAGTTACGAAGTCTAATTTTTTTTTCTTGTGTATTTAATGGCACTCTTATAATCACTTGTTTTGAAATTTAAAGGACAATAACGATTATAACTTTCATGTACAAAAGATAAATAATCTTTTTATAGACAATCTTAATCTCTCTAACTTGTGACCAATAGTGAACCTATCTCACTATTTGGGTTGTGCACTTCTCATTAAAAATTAGCTTAGGAGCACATATACTATGCTTAGATTATTTCTACTCCCTCAACCAGAAGACCCAATTGGGAGGAATTTTTTCAATCTAAAATTTTGGGAAACACTTAAAATCAGAAGATAGTTAATCTAAATTTTTTTTTCGAAATTTGAGTTTTTTAACACTTTGATCTCAACATCTAAAAATTGAATGTCTCTGTTTAGTCTAGAAACATTATTTTTTTCAAGTGCATATAAGGTACAATTCGGAATCTTTTTTATTGAGGTTGATCTATAAGTTGAACAGGTTGCATCCCCAAAATTTGAGATACTAAAATACTCGAGGGTAAACACCATCTTTTAGGCACTATCTTATCTTATGTGCAATAGACCAGTGCAAGACCTGACCAGCAAGAACGGATATTTAGACCAAAGTTTATGTGCAATATGCCCTAAAAAGCCTAGCAGCTGGTTACCATACATATCACAATGACCAATCAGTAACAGGGAATCTGAAATTTAGACCAAACTTTGGGATATACATTCCCAAATCCTTTATATTCCTCTCCACCAAATTCAGGGAAGTTTGGATAAGATTGGATGTGTCTGGAGGTCCATCGTTCGTCGAGAGGGGCTTATGCTACCTGTCCTTGTGAAAACCCATCCGATGATATGAGAATATGATGAAACTCTGGAGCTGTTCATAGCAAGGCACTATATTTCATACGATTCGGACTTCATTTGATACATCTCCGAACCCACCTGAAGCCAGGGCTTGACCATCGGTCCCTTCATGATGTTTGGGATTGATTTGAAACGTCTTAGATATCCTATGTGAGGCATGGGGAGACTCTTCTTGAAGTTTCAGCTTATTTGGAGATAATTTGACCCTTCATTCACACACTAAGGAAGCCAAGGCTTATATCCACTTGCTGCCAGGAACATTTTTATCAAGCAATATGATCCTTGACCACTAAAATTGGGATTTTATAAATCTATAAGGAATTGTTTTCAAAGACTTGAATGGGTTCCTGAATCGAGATCCCATCGTCTAAGGGAAGGTGGTGGCCCAAAGATCTCTCATGAAAAAGCAGTTGGAAGTGCAACATGAGCTTCAAAACTATTCAACAGCCTCACCACCAGTCTAAGATGTCTCCCAATATATATGGCGTTTTCTCACCAAATTTCCTATATATATATATATATGTAGAGTTTTCTCACCAAATTTTGTGGATGTGTTCCTGATAAACTCCTCTACAAGAATATCAAAATTTCAAGGTTTATAATCCTTTACGATGAAATCGGTTGGGCCCACAAAACGTTGATTTATTGACAAAGTCAAAAGCATAAATGGTTCAACTTCAGCTAATCATCTCACTAGTTAATAATCTATTTGGAGTGAAATTTGGAAATTGTTTCATCTTTAAGTCTTTCTTTTTTTGAGAAATATTTAACCAATCATATCATCATAAACTCAAACATCAAAATACTTGAGCCAAAAAGCCCAGAAACCAGTTATTACAATCGTAATATCAAAACAAAAAAAAGTTCAAAAACAAAAGCAATCACAAAATAACAACAATTAAACTCACCAAAGCAATGCCTTCTTAGCAAGTCGATCGGCTTTATATTTGATTCACGAGAAGCATGACCAAACCTCACTGTCAGATCTTCACATTCCACATTTACTTCTCTTACTAAACTATGTAAAAGCCAAGGGAAATCAACTTCTCTCGTTATCCACTCAATTACATTAAGTGAATCCCTTTCTACCATAACTGGTTTGTTAAATTGCTTACTTAATTTAACACCTTGAAGCAATGATCTCAACTCCGCCTCATTTGCCGTGATATTCCCAGCTGGACCCGAGTACTTTAACAATATATTTCCTAGGCAGTCACGAATGATACCACCCACCTCTGCCAGGCCTGGATTAGCCACTGAACTTTCATCGAAGTTCAATTTGAGTCTATCGGCTTGTAAAATCTCATGTCAAAAGGATTCACCATCACAAAGCTGCATCATCTGAAAGCAAGTGCACTCATTTGCACACAAGTGTGACCGCCACTGGCCAAGGAAAAGAAATAAATCCGAGTTGGAAGTTGCTACATCTCGAGTTGGTTTCAGTTCAAATCTGAACCTAGCTTATACTTGAGTCAATTTCGTTTCAAATTTGAACTAATGTTTATGCTAAGATTGTTTAGAGTTTAAATTTAAGTGGGGTTTATCCTTTCAAGATCTTTCTAGAGAGAAGTAGTTTGTGTTAAGAATAGAAAATCCTAGATTGGGAACTTTGACAGAGAAAGAGAAGAAGAAGAAAAACGCACTTCATACACTATAATCTACATTTACAATGACATATATATATATATATATATATATATATTACAAAAAAGAATTGAAGGACTATATTACCCATTGGGTAAGGACTATATTATGCTACTATCTCTCTTAACACCCCCTTCAAGCGGAACATGCATTTGGTGCATTGAGAGCTTCTTTATTGACTCAAGTTGTTTGGCTCTATTCAATGCTTTGGTGAACGTGTAATATGATGTGATGAAGGAACAAATACTATAGAAATAGCATATGATAAGAGATTTCTCTGATGAAGTGATAATCGGCCTCTATATGTTTAGTGTGAGCATGAAATACAGGGTTTGTAGCTAGTCGCATTGCACTTTGATTATCACAAGCTAGAGTGGTGGACTTAGTCATTGAAGCCCCAATTTCTTGAAGTAGCATACGTAACCAAGTAATTTCTGCTGCTACAATACTCATAGCTCTATATTTCGACTATGTGCTTGTGTATATGGACATAGGTATTGATGATGAATGCCATGTTGACTCAAATATTCTCTCAAAGTGTGAGAGGTAAATTCAACACCATTATCAGATCTAAGAGTTTTGAGTTTGCAAGCAAATTGGCGTTCAACTTAGGTATGAAACTTAACAAAGCAATCGAAAACATTAGACTTTTGTTTCAAGAAAAATACCCACGTATATCGAGTATAATCATCCACAAGAATTATATAAAACCGAGAGCTTGGTAATGATGTAACTGGTGCTGGACCCCACACTAACAATGTAAATTAGATCAAGTGGAGCAGTAGTTTTTCTATCAGTGGAGTTAAATACAACTTTAGAATGTTAAGATGAACACAATGAATTGGAAGGTAAATCATCAACAAAATTTAGGAGAGTTAATTATCTTCCAAGATGACAAACAACAAATAAATTCGGATGACCTAAGCGCTCATGCCACAAAAACGACATTCCTCTTTTAGCTTTTGAGATGGACATAATAGGACCATACAATTGATCATTTTAGAGTACATAAAGACCTTGCCTCAGCAATCACCTTCCTGCTTTGTAGATCCTTCACAACACAACCATGAGGAGTAAACTCAAAGCCACACTGAAAATCATTAGTAAATTGGGATACATCTATACGTTGTTTCTTTAATTTGGGTACAAGTAAGACATTTGGAATGGTTAAAGAGCCAAAGGAAGTGGAAATAAAGACAACTCCAATATGAGTTATGGGTAAGGCAGTACTGCCTCATGTGAATACCATACAAGAACCGTGATAAAGAATCGTACCTCAAAGTTGTGAGTTGTCATCTGTCATGTGAGCAGTTGCACCAGTGTCCATAATCCAAGAGCGATTGGTTGGTGAGGTGACTGCCAGGTTGCTGAAGTTGTAAGCTAATGCATTGTGAGAAGATGAGTTACCCTTGATATCCCAACAGTTTTTTGCAATATGCCCATGTCGTCCATAAAACTTGCAAGTCCCATGAGACTGTGTGCCCACTCTTGGTTGTTGGGGTCGGTGATAAGTTGGATTGGTTTCGAGAATACTTTGTTGATTTTGGTTACGACCTCTACCTCCATAACATCCACGCCTTCGACTATAGCCACCTCTTTGCCATGATGGTGTACTAAGAAGTGCTTGAGGGTTATTCTCAACACTTGATGAAAATACAAATTGAGCTTCATATGTGAGAAGAGAAGATTGAAGCTCATAAAATAAAGGAAATTGAGGTTTGGTTAATAATGAGGTCTCAAAAGACTTAAACTTTGGACTTAGACATTTGAGTGTATAACGAACCATATCTTGATCACTTACTGGACTACTAATAACTGCAAGATGGTCACGTATAATTTTGAACTTGTTCAAGTATTCAGTCACGGATTTAGAGTCTCTCTGTAAATTAATCAATTCAATATTGAGTTGGAGGACATTAGCAAATGTTTCCTTGTGGTATGTGTTATAAATGATCTCTTACACTTCTTGAGATGTCTTTATGTGCATCACTTCAATGAGCAAGTCATCAGATAGGGTAGAAAGTAACCAGCTCATCAATGTTTTATATTTCATTCACCATTCTAGAAACTTAGAATTAATTTTTTTTCTTAGAGGAGACCTCTGACACATCCATATTGATGCTTTGATTTGCTTTTGGTTTCTCAAAGACACATTCATTTAGTGGTCCACTAGACCCATCAAGGTGGCCTTTAAGATTAGGGTGCGGTTTGTATAAAGCTTAGTGTAACAATCCTAAACTTTTGAAAAAAAAAAAAAAAAAAAAGAGGAAAAGAAGAAAATAAACTTTGAATACATAATGATTCGTTTGAACATGATGGTCCTTAGGGACCATCTCTACTTTTCAAAACTTTTACTTTGGTTTAACTTTTGCTTTGCCTCCTTTTGCCTCCTGCTGCTTGCAGCTGGCAACGTCCTTTAGCGAACGTGGTTTTCGTACGATAAAAGTTTGCTTTAACGCGACACCTCAGGTATGAGGTAGAGCGTAATAAAACAATATAATAATACGTTATAAGAATTTAAATAGGGGATGTGAGCACTCCCACCCTAAAACAAAATTTAGAGATCTCTCTCTCTGGTCGAAACACAATGAACTTATCTCTCGAACCGAATTTTTTTATCGGAAGCTCCCTCTCAAATAATTGTGGGTAAGTGACATCATCTTCCTGAAAAATAGTCTGTTTTTAATAAATAGTGATATTTCCGTCCAGGATCTTTATTTTATAAGTTTTGTGTGTAAGTGACATCGTCTTTCTGAAAAATAGTCTATTTTTAATAAATAGTGATATTTCCGTCTAGAATCTTTATTTTATCATTTTTATGTGTAAGTGACCTCATTGTCTCGAAAAATAATCCATTCTTTTTAAAAATAAAATGAAATAATTATTTCTGCTTATTAGCATGAATTTTAGGCGCGATAAATTTTATGCGCACGTGACCTCATTATCTTGAAAAATAATCTTTTTAATAAAAATTGTGATATTTTATCTATGTTAGAAATTTTGAATGCTGTAAATTAAAAAAATAAATTTATTTATTTTTCTTGTCTATTGTTAGAAATAAATGTGATATTTCTGCTTTTAGTAAAATTGTGATATTTCTTTCTACTGTTTTGAATATTTAGACATTGTAAAATTCATATGCAAATGACTGCCTTATTATTTAAAAATTGACATTTTTGCAATTGATTATAGTATTGTTGTGAAATGTTTATTTGTGAATTGATATTCCATAAATTGTGATAATTCCGTATTCTTGAATTTTTATAAGAGTTTTTCTATACATATTAAATTGGCAATTATGCTAGAATGCCTTTACAAACTGCTACCTTTCTAAATTTGAGCCCAAAATATTTGATTGGTTATTTTTGAAATGTTATAGAGAGTGACTGTTATTAATGGTTTATGTGAAATTCATATTAATGATTTCAGTGATATGTTGAGTACATGATATTGCTGCTTTCGAATGTTTAAAGAGATTTAGAAATAATTTAAGTATGCAAGTGGACTCATCCGGTTCGCCGGTGAGGTATAAGTGGACCTATCTGGGACGCCGGTAGGGATTAAGTGGACTCCGGTACGCCGGTAAGGTATAAGTGGACCTGCAGGGATTAAGTGGACTTATCTGGGACGTCGATAGGGATTAAGTGGACCCATCAGGACGCTGATGGGGTATATAGGTGACTTACTTGGGACGCCAGTAGGGTATTTTGTGAAATCCTTTGAATTTTGTCTGTCGTTAAAAGTGTTATAAGCATTTCAATTACTCGGATTATACTTAAATTATGCATTTATTGAAAGTGAAATTGTTGAGGCATTTCTGTTAATAGATCTCATTTTGGAAAATATTGATATCTTTCAACCATGATTATTTTTAGGATTATGATGATCACTTACTGTAGCCAAATTCATCAAACTATGGTAAACATTTTTCAGGATAATTGCGGCTTCATTTTGTGTCCTCGTCAAGATCAACTTTGGAAGATATTGTAGTTGTGTCTAAGCTTTTTTTTTGTTACTTTGTAAGAATTCGTCAGTGTAAATTTGTCCTATCAAGAGATGTATATATGATTTGACGGTCACATCTCAGGAATATCAATATTGTAAATTCTTGGGGTGTGACACCTAGGCTCTAAACAATCAAATTAGAGCCTACCTTCAAATAGTGTTCATAAATGTGGTTTTAATATTGAAAATCTTTGTAAGAGCCTTAAAATATATTTTTATATTTATTTATAAAGTTTGAAGCTTCAAAAATAGTATAGATCGACAGATCTATGAAAACTTGAAAATCTTAAAGATCAATGCTCAAAAAATGTGTTACAAAATACACTATTTCCAAAACTTGAAATCTATTTTTTTCTCATGTCCATGCATCTTGATGTCAAGATGGTTGATTTGAAAGATGTATAGGGTTAACTGGCTCTGATACCATGTTAAGAATTGAAAACCCTAGATTGGGAACTTTAACCGAGAAAGAGAAGAAGAAGAAAAACCCATTTCATACGAATCACTGCATTCTACATTTACAATGAAAATAATATATATATATATATATATATATATATATATATATATATATATATATATATATATATATATATATATATATATATATATATATATATATATATATATATATATATATATATATATATATATATAGATATATATTTATATGGTCCTTACCCAAAGGGTAATATATATATATATATATATATATATATATATATATATATATATATATATATATATATATATATATATGGTACCAAAAAGAATTAAAGGATTATATTACCCTTTGGGTAAGGACCATACTACAATACTCTCTCTCTCAACAGTTTGAACCAGCGTTTTAAAAATCGCCGAGTCGAACCGGACTCGCCCGGTTCGACTCGGAATTCACGAAAAAGGGACCGGATCGGTTCAAAAACCGGGAATCGTCCGGTTCTAGAGAGTACCGGACGATTCCGCACAGTGACTCGCCGATTCACTGTGCGGAATCGGCGAGTCTGTGAAGAACACGGGTTGCACAGTGTTCTTCACGGATTTTTTTCAAATTTGTCATTTTTTGATCATTTTTTTTGTTTTTTTCGGCACGTGATCTGTTTTGCAGGCTGTAAACAGCTTTATTAAGCTTTTTCAACGATTTAATGGTGGAAAAATTGGTTGTTTTTGGATCAAGAAAAATTCGGGGTTTAGGGTTTCCGCCATTTCTGAAATTTCATGCCAAATAGGGCATGAATCTTTCAAAATTTGTAGGCATATTGATCTTAAAGCTGTAAATCAAAAGATTTTGTTACTAATTTGTGATAATCGTTGAGAAAAACAGACTTTTTTGGAGATTGAAAGCTTCGGTTCACAAAAACAGGTAAGAACTTTGGGTTTTTTTATTTTTCCGCCATTTGATTTATTTCATGGCATATTTTGAACAAAATGAGTTCAATAATTAGGGTTTTTAATCTTTATTGTGTCTAGTATGCTTTAAAATTTTCAATTTTACGTAATCTGGTCAATTACAACAAGAAATTTGATATGAACAGTGAGATGTCTGCGGAACCAAATTCCGCTGTTTTTTTTTTTTTTTTCCGCCTTTTGATTTTGTTTTCATGATATATTAGAAATAATGTGTTAAAAATTTAGGTTTTTGATTCCTTATATTGTTGTTTATCAGAAAATATAGTCAATTGGATGTAATTTATTCACTTGGAGGTGAATTTTTGAGTTAAAATCGCTTATGTAAAACGACTCTGTGAAGAACAAATTTTTTTTTTTTTTTTGTTTGTAGCCCATGATAGAATTTTTTGTAATCTATGATCGAATTTTTTGTAATCCATGATCAAAATGTTTGTTTTTTTTCTTGTAATCCATGATCGAATTTTATTTTTTATTTTTTATTTTTGTAACCCATGATAGAATTTTTTGTAATCCATGATCGAATGTTTTGTAATCCATGATCGAAATGTTTGTTTTTTTTGTAATCCATGATCGAATTTTTTGTTTTTTGTTTTTTATGTAACCCATGATAGAGTTTTTTGTAATCTATGATTGAATTTTTTGTTATCCATGATGTAATTGTTTTTTTCTTTTTTAGTAATCGACGATCGAATTTTTTGTTTTTTTTTGTTTTTTTTTTTTGTAATGCATGATCGAATTTTATGTAATCCATGAACGAATTTTTTGTAATCCATGATAGAATTTTCTGTAATCCATGATCGACTTTTTTGTAATCCATGATCGAATTTTATGTAATCCATGATCGCATTTTTTGTAATCCATGATAGAATTTTCTGTAATCCATGATCGACTTTTTTGTAATCAATGATCAAAATGTTTGTTTTTTTTACTTGTAATCCATGATCGAATTTTTTGTGTTTTTTTTTTTTTTGTAACCCATGATTGAATTTTTTGTAATCCATGATGGAATTGTTTTTTTTGTTCTTGTAATCCACGATCGAATTTTTTCTTTTTTTATGTTTTTTTTTTTTTTTGTAATCCATGATCGAATTTTATGTAATCCATGATCGAATTTTTGGTAATCCATGATCGAATTTTTAGAAAATTTATGAATTTTTTTTTTTAATCCATGATCGAACTTTTTGAAAATTTGTTAATTTTTTTTTTTTAATCCATGATCGAATTTTTTGAAAATTTGCTGTACTTTTTTTTTTTTATTTCTTTTTATCCATGATCGAATTTTTTGAAAAATGATGATTTTTCGAAAAGATGTGAAAATCGTGATAAAGTTTTGATTATCATGATGTATTAAACATTTAAACCTAATTTTTAATTTTTATTGTTTGAGTTTGCTGTAATTTTTTTTTTTTTTTTTTCATGATCGAATTTTTTGAAAATTGATGATTTTCCGAAAAGATGTGAAAATCGTGACAAGGTTTTAATTATCATGAGGTATTAAACCATATTTTAAATTTTTATTGTTAAAGTTTTTGTTGAAAAAATTGTATGTTGATGGATTATTTATGCAAAAAAATGCATGTTATTATATTTTCAATACAAAACTGTATTTTTTTTATCTGTTGTTCATGGATTTTTAAGTTGGAATGACTGATGTTAGCCGGCTCTTTGAAGAATTGTTTTTATTATTAATTTTTTAATGCAAAAAATGTATGTTCTTGATAATTGAGTTGTAGCCATGTTTGGAGCTTGCATTTTGTATTATTCTAAATGTTTGTAATTGATATGTACGAAATATTATTGTCAAAAAAGGTATTTTGCAATAACAAATAACAACGAATATGACTACATGAACTACCGCAACATATTATCACTACATATGGTGATTATTTTTCTTTTTGAACTGTCAGGTTAATTTAAACTTTTTACATCTTAAAACAGTTGAATCATGTCAAGATCTACAGAAGACCCTGCATGGCAACATGGGGTCAGACTTGATCCCAACAAGAAAGACAAAATTATTTGTAATTACTGTCAAAGAGTGATAAGTAGTGGGGTACATAGGTTCAAGCAACACTTGGCAGGGGTTAAGGGAGAAGTTTCTGCATGCACTAGTGTCCCTAGTAATGTAAAAAAACAGATGGTGGCAATTCTTAATGCTAGCAAAGGTAAAAAAATTGCCAAACATAGGATGATTGAGGAGATAGCTAGTTTATATACACCATCAAGCAGGAATGATACAGAAGAGCAATATAATTATGACCTAAAAGAGCAATATAATAATGAGCTGGACATGGCCACAAGATTGAGTTTACATGAACAATATCAGAGGGAATGTGGGTTTAGAATGCCTGGTGGGTCTAGCTCAGACATGCATGGTGGGCCTAGCTCCGATATGCATGGTGGGCCTAGTTCAGATATGCATGGCGGGTCCAGCTCGAGCATGTATGGCGGGCCCAGCTCAAATATGTATGGAGAGGTTGGTGGCAATATGTATCAAGAAGAATCAGTTGTTGAAGAAATTGTTTCTAAGTTACCTAGGAGTGCCAGTATTGCAGGTCATGGTCGTAAAGACCCATTTCTCTCAAAGCCTAAGTCACAACAGATGACCTTAAAAGGCATGGTTAAAGGTACAAGAAACATGTTAGGGAGATATGTTGGTAAATGGTTCTACGATAAAGGGATTCCCTTTGATGCAGCCAATAGCCCATTTTTTCCACCTATGGTTAGAGCAATCCAGAGAGCCGGGCCCGGGGTAAAACCCCCGACGGCATATGAGCTCAGTGGGCCAATATTAGACGAAGAGGTAGAGGAAGTTAAAAAGTGGATTGAAGAATATAAACAGAGTTGGCCAAGGACAGGAATTACTCTCATGAGTGATGGTTGGTTGAATAAAGTTAGCAAAAAGGAGTTTTTAAACTTCTTGGCCTATTCCCCAAAAGGTACAGCTTTTTTGTCTAGCAAGGACGTATCAGGGACGAAGAAGGATGCAAACTTCTACGTACGACTATATGATCAGATAGTGGAGGAGGTGGGGGATAAGCATGTAGTCTAGTTTTTTACGGACAATGCGCGTGCATGTGTTTCTGCGGGCAGCAAGTTGATGGATAAGAGGAAGCATCTAGTATGGACCCCGTGTGCTGCACACAGCATCGATCTTATGTTAGAGGAAATCGGTGAGATCAAAATTGTGAAGGAGACTCTAGATGAAGCAAGGTTGGTGTCGAGATTTATATACAACCACTCGAAAATATTATTTCTGTTTAGAGAACACTCTAAGAAAAAAGAGATAATCAGGCCTGCCATAACCCGCTTTGCGACCGATTACTTAGCTGTGGACTCCATTCGACAATCTGAAGGTGCATTAAAGAGATTGTTTACTCGTGAAGAGTGGTTAAATGACCGCCTCTCGAAGTCCAGTACCGTTGTAAAAGTGGATAACATAATCTCAAATAGGTTGTTCTGATCTCGATGTTCCAGTGTTGTAGAGGCCACTACCCCTTTGGTCAAGGTGTTAAGAATGGTGGATGCTGATAAGAAAGCTACCATGGGTATCCTTTATGAAGGTATTGAGAGGGCGAAATCAGCTATTGGGGAGAAGTGTAATTTTGCTATCAAAGTGATCGAGATTATAGAAAAGAGGTGGAACACCAAATTCGGACGTCCAATTCATTATGCTGGTAAATATATATTTATATCATTACAATGTTTCAGTTTAAATCATTTTTTTTATGAAATTGTAAATGACATTTTTCTACCTATATATTTTTTAGGTTACTACTTCAACCCAAAATTTTTCTATTTGACACCTGAACAACCCCACAAGATTATGGAAGGGGTCAGATACATTATTGCAAGGTTGGAGAGAAGCCATCGAAACCAAGTAGCAGCAATACAAGAGGTATTATTTAATGTTTGGGTAAGAACTTCATTGAGTTGTTATATTTGTGAGGAATAATGCACTAAAACGTAATATATTTGTTTTAGCTTGCTATGTATAGGGATGCTATAGGATCGTTCGGAACTAGATTTGCCAGAAATTCTCGAACTATGATGGATCCAGGTTATCCCCTCGCTAATATTTTGTTTATTCATATATTTAATCTTATGAATTGTTCTTGCCCTTACAATGCTTTTTACATTTTAATCCAGCTGAATGGTGGGAGATATATGGTACTGTTGCACCTCACCTAAAGAGGATAGCAATCAAGGTGCTCTCCCAGACATGTTCTGCTACTGGCTGTGAGCGCAACTGGAGTACGTTCCAATGGTTGCACACTACTAGAAGGAATCGACTCGCTTCTGAGAAGCTTCATAAACTAGTCTACGTTCATTATAATTTAAACCTCAGAGAGCGACAAATAAGAAGGAAGCTTGAAGACTATGGGCCGATAGACTTAGACACAATATTTGTCACAGACACAGCAGACCGATGGGTAGTCGAAGAGGAGGAGCCAGTGTTGCACAAGAGAGCGTTCCTTGAGGCTATCGGTGATGAAGATATTGAAGAAACTGATGAGTGGCATGAAAGAGGAAGCAACCAGCCAATGTATCCACAATATGTCGATGATATTGCACCTAATGAGGGAGAGTGGGAAGGGGGTCTAAGAGAAAATGAGAGAGATGATGATTCTGAGGCCACCCTATCCCAGCCATATTATTCACATATCGAGTCCCAACAGCAACATTGTAGGGATGAGCACGACAGTGCAGGTGAGCATGAAGGATGGACAAGCTTCAGGGATTTTGGACTGGGAACACAACAAAACACTAACACTCAGGGATTTGGGAATAGTCAGACGCCCGCTAATATCGATGATTCGTTTTTAGATCGAATCAATGAATTGTCAAACGAATTCAATCAATGGCACCAGCGTGACCAAGAAGAACAACAACGTCGTCTATCATTTTATTTTTAGATCGTATGTTATTAATTTTATGCTTTATTGTAGTCCATGTATGTTGATATACTTATTCCATGATAATTCTATGTTTATCCTTTTGTGTGATGTAAATTAAATGTTGAATGGCGGTTCATGCAGGGAAAGAACATATCAATATTCGCATATTCATCCAAAAACATGAAAATTCTTAATGGAGTACCCTCATTTTTTATTGAATTCCTAAAAAACAATATTTATAATGAATTTTAATAATTTTTTCGGATTTTTTTGAAGCTTTATTCTGACCGATTCACCCGATTCCGATCCGGACCGCCGATTCGCCGATCCGGATCGCCGATTCGCCGATCCGGATCGGTTTTTGAAAAGCCCGATCCGGATCACCGATCCGGTTTTTAAACCATTGGTTTGAACCCATTGGTATTGGATAAGCACAAGATCCGACCATATTTACCATCAATAGGTTCCTATAATTACCCCATTAATTAAATAATAGGGGAGAAGACTAGTACCATAAGGCCGAATGGAGAGATAGAGAGACACTCCATTTTAAGACGTACTTTTCCATTCCTCAAGGTCGAGCATATATGCTTAAGAACTTTTTTTTAGTAGAGAAAATGTGATCTCCACCTCATTTCTCATGTAACGAAAGCAAAATGATCTACGGTCCTTTCTTTTGTGGACCACCGGCCGTGCGGGTCAAAAACAAAACAAAGAAATTTTAGAAAATTACAGGGAAATAAATCTTTTGGAAGATGATTTAGAAATAGAGAACAAGAAAATAGACAAAATAAAATTGAAAAAATAAAGGAAAAATAAGTGAAGTGAGCCTACATATTAACAAAGCTGGGCCCAGCCCACCCTGTACATGGAATTGGAGGGCTGAGTTAGAAGAGTCGGTGCAAGGGGATTGTACCTATTTGCCCCACCTTTTTAAACTAGAAGGGAAGACGGTTTAAGAGGTGGGGCGTTCGATTTTTTTAAGGGGTTTCTATGAGGTCATATGGGGTTTAAAGATTGGGGTTTAGAAAGAGTTTCGAAGTTTTAAGATGGGGTTTAAAATGGAGGGGTTACATGAGGTTAAGACCCCTTTAAATATTTTTTTTTTTATTCTTTTTCTAGTTTGTGGGTCAACAAGGGTTTGGGATGGTCAACAGGGATATCAATGTCTAATAACTCTTAGGGATTCTTAATCTAGGGTTTAGGTAGTTTAGGAAGGTTTTATAATGGACTTAAGGACTTGAGGATTGTTTATCTTAATTAGGTAGATTTTAAAGGGGGCTTACCCTAGAGAGGTAAGTTTAGGATTTTCCAAGTATGTTTAAAGTTGGCTAAGGGGGTTTATGCTATAATTAACTAGGAGTCTAATTAATCAAGGGTCTAATGGGGTGTATGGTGTATGGGAGTAGGATGCGCTAGGACATAGAAATGCAGTATGGTCCTTAGTGTGGTTTAGGTTAAAAATATGACATTTGGATGAAGCAAAAATTGGGGATTTGCTTGGAATGGGTTTAGGGAAACTCCAAGGTAGGTCCCTATGGTTTCCAGGGTTTTTTATTTGCTGGAATTTCCTAAAACTGGAAAATAGGGTGTCTACAACTCCAATCGTAGTTGAAGGCATGTGCCAACAATGAATCTAGAATATCCTCACAAATGCATATCAAAGCAAGGGCTAATGATCTTATTAATCTATTCTTCGAAATAAATGGAATCAACAACCTACACATGTGGGAAAATGAACCCAACCCAAAGGGCGTAGACCCACTTCACTTTTGGGTTGAATCAGAAGATTAGAGCATAAAAGATTTAAGCTTGAGTATTCTCTAGACTATGGACTCAATATTCCCACTTCAAGGAGCATAAGAGGATGAATCAGAAGTTATAAAGGGGCCACCTACACCAACTTCAAAATACTTCCTGGATGATCCACCTAGGGAATCATACATTAAAAATTATCCCTTTGATAAGGAAAAACTAAATGAGTTTAGCCACCCAAGTAAGAGCTTCAATGACTAAGAAGTCGAGACTAATTCTGAGTCTAAAATTCAAGTAGTGTAGTTCAAAGGGAAAACAACAGGAATTTGGCAACTCTTGGAGAAACATAAGATATCAACATGGGCCAAAGGAAATCCAAAAATAACCAAGATCAGAACCTCTTTATCACCTAGAGAATGTGAAAGATGATTGTGTTCAAAGGGGCTAAAAGAACTTGTGATCCATATTCGAAGTTGAAATGGCAACTACAAGGAGAAGCACCACCAATTTCAAGCAAGAAAAGAAGACCCCATCTTCAAACATAAAGCTGAATAAGGGAAAATCCACACAAAATTTCAAATATCAAGCCTTAACCACCTATCAAAGTCAAATCATAGGTTGAATGAAAAAGAAAGAAAAAAGAGAGTATGTTGGGCTGAAAATCTGAAAGAAACTTCAAGCATTGAAAAAAAGGCCGTCAAGCTAAAAATCCGAAAGGAACCCCTTATGAGTAATTGAAAAATAAATAAATCCAAAGTTAAGGAGGCTTATAAATTCGAAGAAATTTTTTTCTAAGAGTCAAGAATAGGGCAATTTGATATCATAAAGACAATGAAGATGCCACAGATTCAAAGTCAATACTGGTTTGTTTCCCAAAGCATCAAAGGGGCATAGTCTAAGGATCATGGTTAAGACTTCTCCAAATAAAACCAAAGGGCTGCAACCATCTGAACTTGAATGGTAGATGGTGGAGGAACAAAATTAGAAGTTCTAAAAGATTCCAAGCACTTAAGGGTAGTATCCCACATTTTCTAAGGCATTGGTTCGTTTGAAAATTTCAAAGAACTCTCTTTTGGATTGCAACACAAAGGCCAAAATTCAAAGATGAATAAGTACATAATGATTCATCATTTTGACAGTTCTAGCTAGGGATGGGCAGAGCTCATAAGGTCCACCAAAAAGGTCACAAGTGGCTAATTGAAACCCCATTATTTCAAAGAATTTTCGAAATATCTTCTTAAAAATTTTCAAATTTCTTTTAAAACAAAAAGTACAAATGCTCCACAATGGCATGAGCCTAAACTGTCGTTCACTCTCAAAATCATTTTTTTAAACAGAATCAATAAAATCTTTATAAAAACCAATTCAAGTCCTTTCAAAATGTCTAACCCCATATACCTTGAAAGGTCATGTGAAGTCTAACCCCATATGATGTAAAATGTTAGGTGTATTTTAAAAGTTAAAACATCTATGTAAGATGTCGAATCTATTTCAAAAGTTAAAATGTCTAACCCCATATGATATAAAAGGTCAGATGTATTTCAAAAAATGTTTTCAAATAATTCCCACCATTGCATGGCCTTAAAGTGCTAGAGTGCATCAGTCTGCCATAACATGACATTAAACTACCAAGTTGAATCTGCTTGCATGACGTTAAACTGTCTCATCGAGAAATGTCTATGGCTGCATGATGTAAAATTCCTTAGAGGGCTCCATTTTTGTAGGAGCTTAAACTTCTAACCAATTTGTTTTATGAAATGTCTTATATTCTTAAAAAAATTCAAAATCTTAAATCCTTTGTAAAATTATACGCCCGGTGCTTGAATCTGATTTTGAGAATTCCATATATTTTTAAATTTTCTAAAATATTTTCTAAAACAAAGGAGTTGGAAAGGTCGCACATAATATAGTTGCGCTTTTGCCTTCTCAAAATTTCTTAAAGAATGACCTAAAAGTTTTAGGAGAGCCTTCCTAGCATAAAGTTCAGCCTTGAAAAACCCCAAGGAGAACCAAGGAAAAGTGACCAAGTTCAAGATTTTAAAATTGAAAAATTGACAGCCTAAGATTAAATGGCATGGCCAAAAAAAACTAGTTCAGAGTCCAATAATAACTAGACTAAAGAAACATTATAAGAAAAAGCTCAAATCAAAACTCTAGGATGAAATCAGCCTAGGTGATTGAATAGGATGATGTAGCATCTCGAGGTTGCTAAAAATTGACGTGTGTGCCCTCTGGCCATTTGATATTAGGAAAAGAAAGTTTAAAGACTTTTTGCAGATGTCTACTTCTTTGCCGCACACTTGTTCCTCAAAGAACGGGGTACATCAAAGGCAGCCCATTTGAAATTGGTTATTTTCTTTAAACCCAAATTGAGTTCTATATAAACCCTCTATAACCCTATATAGAAAAATGATCCTAAAAATCTTAGAAAAAACTTAAAGAAATCCTTTAGAAATTTGAAAGTCTAAAATATTAGGAAAAATAGACCAACACCCTAGGAAAATACCTACAACCCAAATATCCATAAAAATTCACAACAAATCCCTATAAATATTTTAAAAATTGGAGAGACAAGAAAATGCTAGAAAATCTTAGGAAAGCACCCAAAAATCCCTAGGCTAGCCTAAATCCTAGATTGAGGAAATGCTAACCCCAGGTGAAACCCTAAGTCTAAGCTCTACAATTTAAAAACCCTAATTTCAAATTTAGAAGTCTTAGCATGTGAATTCCCTAATGTTAACACCTTGATCTCGACTGGAGAAGTTATGGATTGATTGAAATATCATAGCTAAACCACCCCAATATTTTAAAATATTCACCCCACTGGAACCCCTTCTCTGTAAATCTAGCCTCCATCAAACCCTTATAGACCCGGTGGGACCAAAGGCGTCAAAAAGCAAAGCAAGACAACATAGACTTAGAACGACCTGACCATGAAACATTTTAGAAGGAAAGGTTTTGATGTTACACCAAAGCCCTACAAAGAGTCCGATGATGGAATACCGAAGTCAACTCAATCATAGAATGGGGGCCCGAGAAAGACAAAAATCTAGCACCACTTCAAATGGCGCCAACTCCATTCCAACTAGCGTTAGATTCTAGGCCTCCCTATGAGCTCCAAAGATGAACAGAAATCTAGCGCTATTGGGAATGACACTAGCTCCATTTCAACTAGCACCAGGTCTCGAGATCTCCACTGGGCGGGAAACAACCTGGGCGATGTGACTGAAGTGACAGGTTGGCATGTCAGTCCGTACGCATCAACATGACAGGCCCGTACAGACTTACATGTCAGACGTCAGTAAGGCACAAGGTTGTCAAATTTTCATTGGTTGATGATCAGGCGAAGTTACAACCAAGACGTCATGTCAACTAATATCTGGTGGCAGCCCAAATGCCGTCGGCGTCAGAAGGAATAGCTTCAAGCTGTAATTGGTCCATCTGGACCAGATCATAGTCATCAGAATGCGACACGTGTCCAGAACATTATTTGAAGGCAGTCAAAATGTCGCCAACGCCATTGCTAATGGCACTAGATTCTGACAGGCAGTACCAAAGCTATATTAATGAGCAATTAATATTTGTTGATCTTCAATATTGTAGCATTAATGACATGACGCCATTCCAACTAGTGTCGTCAAGGTTTTGATGGCCTGAAAATTATATAAAACTAACCTACCAACTAGTGTCATCAAGGTTTTGATGGCCTGAAAATTATATAAAACTAACTTACAGGCTGTCATGGATCCATTTTACCTATAAATAGCTCATGTTGCCTCATTCTAAAGGTCTGAGATCTTGATAACTTTTGAGCCTATGCTATGCCCAAATTTCACCCTCCTTGATTTGGAGCTCAAGCTTGAGATTATGAGAAAAGCCCCAAGATGAGCCCCCTTGAGCAACCCCCATTCTACCAAACCCTTCAATCCAAAATTATAACTACAAACTCATTTGAGGTACACTTCAAACCGAAGGCGGCCTGGATAATCAGACCTTTCGAGCTCTCTTCTTTCTATTTTCACTTGCCCTGTTAAAATCGAGAAAGTTTGGGATTGATTCTGTAACCTTACAATCTGAATCGACGCTGACTCTAGGTGTCGGGCCTAGGGGCCAGACCTAAATATAGTTTTCTTTCTATTTTCATTGATTTTTCTAGCATCTATTTTCATAGTTATGATTTTCTTCTTCCCTTTCTTCATTTCATGATTTAACTTCTCTTTTCTTCTTCTTCTTCTGATTATTGCATTTATTTTTCTCTTAGCTATTTTTATGTATATTTTTCCCTATTTATGATCCTACCTATATTCCTTTGTTTTCTCATTTAATTTAGTCTTTAATATGCATAGTTATTTATACTTAGTTCTCTATTTTCTTTCCTTCTCATTGCATGATCATTTTCCTTTTATTGGTTTATATTTATTTATTGTGGTTTCTTATATATATTTCTCTCTCATGATTTTGTTATTTAGTAGTGTAGATCTTATTCTCTCACTCCTTTCTCTCACGTTCTTCATTGAATAATTATCCTCTTTTTCTTGGTGTTATTAATTTCTCGATAGGATTGTTGTGTCTCTTTCTCCTTCCCCTTTTGTCATTTTATGTTGTAGATCTCTCCCCCCCTCCCCCCCTCCTTTCATTTACTTGTCCTAGTTAGTTACGTTTCTTTTTCTTTTTCTTTTTGTTTATCTCATAGGGTAGGTTTAATACTCTTTTACTCCTCCTATCCCTTTTATGGTATGATCACATTTCCTTTTATTTGCTGCATTTATTTTTTTTGATTGGTTGCATTTGTTCTTCTTTTTTATTTCTTTTATTTGGTAGGGTCGATCTTCTCCTCACATCCAATCCCTCATCTCTTTTGCCAAATGGTTATTTTCTTTCTTTTTATTGCATTTGTTTCTTGTACCTTAATGTATTTGTTTCTCTCCCCTCTTACCTATTATGATATGGATCTCTCCCCCTTTCTCATCTCTTCTATTTAGTATTTGATTTCCCGTCTTCGTTATGCTCTTCAGATAATGCTACCTATTCTTCTTTTCTTACTTTCCCCTATCTTATAAGCTAGGCCTTATGTCTTTATGTTTCTTTCCGCTCTCCTTATCTCATCTCTTTTATTTAATGTTTATTCTCTTCTCTTCATTATGTTCTTTCCATTTTAGTTAGGATATTTACTTTCTCTTTTTCTTTCTTTCCCTCTTCTTATGGTTCAAATCTCAGCTCTTTCATCTCTCTACTCTCCCTTATGTTTACACCTTTTTCCTTATATTTCGTTCAATAGTTTAGTATCTATTATCTTCTTTTTACCCCATCCATGCTATCTTATTATTTTTATTCTCATCTTTTGCTTATATCTATGTGCCTCATCGAGGAGGACCTCTTCGCCTTTCTTCATAGTCATTCTTGCATCTCTACAATCCTCTCTCTCTCTCTTTCATTCTATGCTATGTATGTATAGATTAGCCTCTTCTTCACTTATCTCCATGATTTTTACTTTCTTATTATTCTTGCATTTTGTAATTAGATTATTTACCCATGTTTATGTTCTTCTCCCTAGCGTAGTCGTTTATTTGTGGTTCTCTTTCCTTGCTCTCTTTCTAAATTTATTTTTCTAAAATCTCATTTTTTTTCTCAAACTTCATTTCGAAAGCTTCCTTTGTTGAGTTCTAAGATAAAGAAAGGAGAGAAGCCGACTTTATCGGCGATCAGAGAGAGAAAAGGTCTTTGGACCCGACTCTCCCTTAAAAAGTAATTGACGGAATCCATACTTTACCAACTCATTGATGTATTTGCACCCGAAACCAAGGTAGGGGCGAAGTCCCCTGCCCACAATTTTGAGTATAAACACCTAAGCAAACTAAAAGACCTAGGATGAACATGTCCTAGGCATTCTTCATGAAAAGAGAAGGAGAAAGGTGTAAATAACCCACGTTCTGATACGAGCACCAACTCCAAGTCTTCAGGTGTACAAGGCTAAGCGGCCCTAGGAAGATAAATTTTCCTTTCTTTTCCTTTAATTTTAGCTTCATTAGTTTAATTCAATTTAATTTTAGTTTTTGGGTTTTATTGTGATTTTTGTGTGATTCATGCTCGTTCTACATATGTTTCTCAGAGAAGGCTGATCTCCCAAAATCATAAATTTATTTGAACCATAATTTGATGGACCCCATGAATCCTTATCAAATTTAATTGTCTAAGTTTAAAGCATAAAATTGGGGAGATCTCATTCGAGATCTCTTCATATTTGCGCTGTAAATACCCCTTGACATTGTGAAGTCCCATCAAAATGCATTTCCTTTTCTACAAGTAATTGGATCATGAGGACCCCCTCATCAAGTAAATCTTCATTCAAAGGGGATCTCTTCTTGTGAACTGATTGGGAGCTAACTAGAGCATGTCCTTTTACCATTATTTTGAGAGACAAGTTAAATCAAATTCACTTGGATAGACAGCTAGAGAAGAACGGTCATGTCATGAGATATGAACTGGGCAGTCCTGCAGATGAGCTATGCTAGAAGATAAGCCAGTAGGTAGTGACAAACGTTTGAAAAACAAAGATCAACATGGGGCCAGTGTTTACAAAATCGACCGATCTAACTGCTAACCGTTCGGTTAGATCGAAACCGGCCCGTGGCCTGTTTCGGTTTTGGGCGGTTTTAGTGATCACCGGTATTTTAAATGTTAAATAAAATATAACTTCAAATTTGAATCAGCTACGTTACAATGATAAGTTGGTTACCTTTGACGAGAAGATTTCATATGATTTGTGGTTCAAATCCTTGTCGCTCTCTATTTTAAACCCCCACCATTTATCTACTACTTAGCAGTGCATTTTTTTTTAGACGCCATTTATTTACTACTGAAAAAACGTCATTTTATTTACTATTTAGATTATAGTGTTTTTTTTAAATGCCATTTTATTTACTATTTAATTGATGATTAGACCCACTAACCAATATACCATTTACTACTCAGTTGCCACAAAGAAGGGCCTATATTATATATAACTTAATTTTTTCTTAATTTTTTTTTTAAAATAGTTGGTCAAGTCGATTTTTTTAACATTATTTTAATATTCTTTACATTATGGTAAAGATTAAAAATTTCTTTGGTCATTGATACTCATTTTTTTATTTTCTCATCTTTTTCAAAAAAATTTAATAATACCCCTAAACACAAATTGATTCGTTAAAATCAATTTTTTCATTAATTTTCAACTTCGTTTGAGTAGGTTTTGTTTTTAATCACATTCTTTATATGCTTTTCATATTTTCGTAGATTTTTTTTGTATATTTTTTATTTTTTCAGCATTTTTTTTTATCGTTTAGGACTTGCCCGATTAAAGCGGTTGAATCGGCCGGTTTACCGGTTAGACCGGTTAAATCCCTTCCGGGCCCATGCCCGGTTAACTGTTTCGGTTCGATTTTACGAACATTACATGGGGCACATCTTTTCTAAGGGTGCATATTTGAGTTCCTCTGTAATCATCATATGACTGATATGGCATAAGGCAAATTCCTTCCCCTCATCATTGTGTTGTATTAAAGTACCCCTAAAGATCCTTTAGTAGCAGAGTATAAGGACCTTTCCCTTTATAGGGCCTGATCAGACCAAGGGGATTAAGAGATGTACCGATTTCATTTTGATAGGTTCGGTCCTAGAAGTCATTTATTGAGTCTCCTGGCTTCCATGGATGCAGCATTTCTTAGATGACCAAGATCATCATAGAGTTGATTTTGATGCTTCTATGGCAAATAATGAAACCAAGAACTTCCCCAAAGTGAACCCAAGTTTGCATTTTAGAGGGTAGATTTTTTCAAAGGCCACAACAAGACCATAACGGGATGGCTAGGTCACCTACGCTAGTCACCATATGGTGTGGGAAGTTCACCAAAGATAATCATCTACTTAGCGGATACATTGTGCATGAATTTTTTTTCCCAGCAAGTGGCCTTGGCCTTGAAACACAAATTATTTTTTTTGTATTCAAAATGCGGTGAGTTGTTTATCTTATGTTATAATCTAAGGACTCATCTACGAAGCTTTATGTCCAATTGTGGAATCAAGTAATAGTATAGTTGCTGAGACTTGGGAGAGCATAATCATTTTTGGATCATGTAACATTCAAGTAACAAAAATCTACTCATATTGGGAAGGGACTGGGGTCGTCATGGTAGCACCCCTATGGCTCAGTCACCACGTCATGGTTTTCATTCCCATTGACACTACCCGCTAGCACTTTCAAAGAAATAACTCCTAAACTATTTTCAAAAAAAAAAAATCAGGAAGGAGCCCCGTCTTCCCCACTGAATTACCCACAAAAAAAAAAAATCTACTCATATTCGAACGTGCCTATTCTTCCTGCACACCAGGACATTATTAAAGAGCGACTTGATATATTGGACCTCCCTGAGAAACCTGACATTGATTAACTTGATACCTTCCCTTGAACTAGGAGAAATATACAAGAAGGAGAAAACAAGGAAACGAAACATATGGAAAAAACAATAGAATAAGGGAAGCACAAAGGGGGGGGCCTTAGGGAGAAGGAGAAGCCAGATTTGGCAACGGCATCTGCTTCATAATTGTTTTCCCTGTAACAGCGACATTTGGGCCCTGCAAGATATCTGAAATTGGATCAAAAATTGGAATAAGCCACCGCGGTATCTGTTTTTTTCTCTTTGTCCGTTGTATAACATTTTTGGAATCGCCCTCACTGTTTCGCAAGAGATGGAGAGCCTCGATTGTCTTTCATAAGAGGATGAGGCTTCTTCGACTTCCATTACATAGATGGTGAAGTTGATTGTTCAACCTTAACAAGGACTAGGGCTGTTACTTGATGATAGTTGGTTGATCTTTCCTTTTCCTTAGCTTGTAAGGGGCAACTATTCCTTCCCATGGTTTTGGCCCATGCCTGTTGTCTTTTTCTATAGAATGAAGGATGGGATATTCTAGCACCTACTCCATTACTGTCCCCTAAGCTTCCATTTTCAAACTAATCAACATAGTATTTGTTGTGAAGATTGTATGGTCTTTTTCAATACCAGTATACCCACACATAAACGGATCAGACCCAAATAGAATTGGAAGTTTATTTATATCCTCTCACTCTTGAAAAACGTTTATATATGGTGTCCACGTTATACTGTTGAAGTCATGTCCACCTCAGAAATCCTCTCGTGAGAGTGTTTCGATGTTGGAAAACCTTCCAATTTGATCAACTAGACTTCAAGATGCATTGATATGAAGAAAAAAAGAATTTTTAATTGTAACAAATTATCTGGATAATCTGTATTCAAGGTTTTCAAATGTCCATAGAATTGCTCGATTTGTACCTTTTTTTTAATTTTAAGTTTTATAAATGAAGATAAAAATAGATTTTGAAACCATTATGAGGTTTCTGATACTGGAACTACTACTCCAAACAAAATTTAGAGATGCGGTCATAATTCTAGAGGATATGGAGGCTACATTACACAAACCTCACCCTTCATGCTTTATTATCAAATGCATTTATAACCACTACATTGTGATCCCTTCTTCCAACTAACAAGATTTTCTCTAGGCTTGAATATAAACTTAGGCCTTATTAAAACAACCACTACATTGTGATCCCTTCTTCCAACTAATAAGATTTTCTCTAGACTTGAATATAAACTTAGGCCTTATTAAACAAGAAAATCGTTTCACAAGGTATTTTAGGGATATTCTACAGAAGAGACCTTTTATTTTTTGTATATGGAGGTCACAAATCATTCATATCTTTTAAATTTTAAAAAAATTATTACAAATATACCTTAATTGTCGTCTATTTAGAAAAAAACTCTCAACTTTCATAAACATCGTCCACACCCTTTTTTTTTAATTTTGGTTTTTTCTTTTACTAAAATAACCTTCACGGTAGTCGTATTACCGTGAAGTACCATTACAGTACTTTAAGTACCATAAAAAGTAACCTATATTATACGGGCATTTTATACACCATAAGGAGTTTGTTATTACGGCACTCGAAATGCTATAATAGTAACATACCCTTTAAACCCTACTCGAAACCATTTTATCTTTTACGGTTCTGTTTGTATTTATCTCTTCTTTCTCTCTTTGATTTTTTTTATATTTATCTTTTCTTTCTCTCTCTGATTCTTTTTAATGTTTATCTCTTCTTTCTCTCTTAAATCTTTCTCTCCAATGGTTCAGGGAGAGAAAAAAGAGATAAATATAAAAAGAATTAGAGAGATAAACACAAACAGAACCATAAATGATAAAAGGGTTTTGGGTAGGGTTTCAAGTGCCATATAACATGGGTTAGATTTTACAGTATTTAAAGTAACATAATGGCGCTCCACGATTATACAACTATCGTGAATGTTATTTTGGTAAAAAAAAACCCAAAATTTTAAAAAAAGGGTGTGAGTGAGGTTTATGAAAGTTGAGGGGTTTTTTTTTTTTTCTAAATAGATAAAAAATAAGATATATTTGTGATAAACTGACTAAATTTTACAATGGGTAGTTATAAGAGTGTTATTGAATAGACACAAAGTACCAAAACAAAATTTTTGGACTTCGTGACTCACACCAACCCATCCAATTTGATATCTAATAAGTGTGAATGATGATGACCTTCATGTACAAAAAAATAAATGGTCTCTTTATAGACAATCCTTTTATTTTATGGAAAAGTATTTTGTGAGTCGGCAGACACACTGGCCCACTGACTCGCAAACGCTCATCTTTAAGATAAAGATGAACCTCCGCAACTAAAGACTCCTATGCAATGTATAGGATAATTTAAAAAAAAAAAAACTATTTTAAAACTTTATTTTATCTTATTTTATATTTTATATTCATGACCATCATGGTGTAGATCATGGATATCTACAAATTTGGGTCCAAGATCTATATAAAAAGGGATTGTATACATGAGGCCATTTACCTTTGATACAAGGTGGTCACAATTACTTACAACCATCCGATATGAAGTTTGATAGCCTGGATGTGTCACGAAGTTCGATAAATTTTCTTTTAAAGTTTGACCTTGGTTAATAGAATAATTGTAGCCACTCAATTCCACATCTATTGGTCAAGATTAATATCTCACCTTGTACCAAAGGTAAATGGTCTCATTTTATACTTTCCCATATAAAAAATCGATGTTAGAGGAAGCCCGCACAAGAATAGTATGAGTCGGGGGACTCATAAAAGCTGGGTCCTTATTTATTTCTTGAACTCTTATCAGGGTTAGAAGAGTTATCTTTTTCCGAGGCACCTCAATACTAGAAACAGACTTCCCACACCTATAAAAGTTCCTAAATTGACCTGATTTCAAAGATGATTATCAAACCCCCAAAGCGACACCCCTATAATGAGAAATTCTATTATCCAAATTTGATTGGCAAGATAGCCCTCAAATGACTTAGGTGATGTCCCTTGACAGAATTAAAGGGCAGATCAGGATTCATGTTGCTAGTCTTAAACAATTGAGAAAAAGCTTTGAGGATGATGATAGCTCCTCATAAAAATCTCGTGAAATATAAGACTAACAAAAATACTCTATTCAAGTAAAATAACAAAAATTTCCCCACTCCATTTTTATTGTAAGCTTCTATTTTTATTTTTTTTTGTATTTTATTTATTCTGATAACCACTTATTTACATGAAACCATGCATTTATTTTGTCATAACTTGCAAGAAACAGTTTGCAACAAAGACAAAATTTCCCATGATATCAAGTGAAATATTATTCTTGAGAATCTAGCCATATCCATGTGACGGTCTCAAGGTATAGGAGATATTGGTCATGAAAAGTGTCCATTAGTTTTTCTAAAATAGACCGTAGTGAGTGTTGTCCATTTTAGGGGAAACAAGATTTCTATGTGGCATCAGACAATCACTTCAATGGCCCTAGGTCATTGTTACTTAACAAAGTCCTTCTTGATGTGGCATTGGACAATAACTTCAATTGCCTTATTGTGTCCGTTTCCATTGAGTAGGGAATGACCGTCAGTAGAGTAAATGATGCTCTTCAAACAAGTGTGCCAAGCCATTGGACTTGACACAT